>NC_051212.1:56412216-56572216 GCF_015220715.1 Pygocentrus nattereri
GGTGAATGTTTCTCAGTGAATTATTCCGGACAAGGCCGAGTTTTTCCCGGTATTCCTGCCTGCAGCAGTGCTGTGTTTCTCTCCCCTGAGCGCTGTAGAGCTGTGATGGTGGGTGTGTTCAGTTGGATCTCTCTGAGGCTCATCACTGTTGCCGGGCATCAGCATCAGCTGTGTGAGTGTGTGTGTGTGTGTGTATGTGTGTGTAGGTGTGTGTAGGTGTGTGTGTGTGTGTGTGTGTGTGTGTGAGAGAGAGTGTGTAGGTGTGTGTGTGTGTGTGAGAGAGAGTGTGTAGGTGTGTGTAGGTGTGTGTGTGAGAGAGAGTGTGTAGGTGTGTGTGTGTTTGTGTGTGTAGGTGTGTGTGTGTGTGTGTGTTTGTGTTGCTGTCTGTTCAGTTCCCCTCACTTACCTACAAACCCTGACTTATAGCGACAGTTCCACCAACCACATTTTCCCAGATTTTCCCATCTTACCCTGAGCGCAGACGCCCGGCTGAGACGTGTTTGGTGCTCACAGCGTGTTCAGAAGGTGTTCCAGTTCTAACAGCCCTGATCTCAGTGTTACTCACTGTGATCTCCAAACTCCATTTCCAGGAAAGTTACACAATAACATAAGGATCCATGATTATTTGATTCTCAGGAATCTTCATCTGACTGACCGCAGTGTACAGAGCAGAGCGTTCCCAGCGGCTGAAGTTGCTGCTGCGCTTTCTTTTATTCCTTCTGTGATCCTGAGACTTTGATAAACACATTTCAACCAAAACAGTCCGTCCACGTCAGAAGAGCTGTCTTCACGAAGAATTTCTAAAAACGGGTTTCATTTTCTCGGCTTTAGGGCCGATGGTCTGGGTTTTCAGAGCTCCAGCTCATTACAGAGGGAGCTGAGACTGTGCTTCATATATAATATCCATAAATAATATTCATATATAATATTTTTGTGACATGTTGTTTGCAAGAGGTGAATTTAAAGGTGCACTTAAGAACAAGTGCCATAATCAGGAAAAAGCGCTCAGACCCCAAAACCGTCACCATTCCGCTCTTATTTTGCTTTATTTTCCCAACTTTTTGAAATGTATATCTTTGTACTTTTCTCAGTTAATTAAAGATCAAAGAGAATTAGCAAATCACAGATTCCTGTTTTTGTTGCATTTTACAGAATGGCTGAATTTTCTTTTATATAAACATGGACTGAAGTACTTTAGCACAGCTGCACACAGCAGCAGGGACTCACTGTGTCCCACGTGTGAAGAGCACAGCGTGTGAGTGTGAAGTTGCACCGTGACACACGCGTTAGCTGCTGTGGGGGTTGTGACAGTCGTGAGTGCTGTGAGAGGAAATCCGGGATATTTAAACCTTTAAAACTCATTTGTAGTTTTAACTCTAGCGCTGTTTTATTGGCGTGTTGTCTGTGTGTCGTGATGTACGTCGTGCGTGTGCTGAGTTTCGTGATGTGTGGCTCGGCTTCAGTCTGCGGGCAGGACAATCAGGCCTCTGTCACAGTGAGCGCCGGGTTTCATCACGAATACAGGAAGAAGTGAGAGCTCCACCCTCACAGGCCGCTCTGAATGTCTTCCCCAGGAATCCGCTCGTGGGATGTGGATCTGAGTCTGTGTAATCTGGACGAACAGCTGAAGCTCTTTGTTACTCAGCGTTCATCTCAAGGCTCCGCGGACGTTAAAGGTGAGTGACCTGTCCACATGTCCTCTATGTTCTCCTCACCTCTGACCTTAATAGAGGCTCTCCAGCTCTCTCTCCAGCGGGAGCTTGGCTGACTGCGAGTCCACAGGCGTCCGTTCAGCACAGGTCCTTCTGAGCGGAGTTGGTTGTATGAATATGAATTTGAATCTTCTCTTTACGTTTATTTTGCCGTTGTTTTTAATGGGAGATGCTTCTTCTGCTCTGGGTGCCTCACCTTCTACAGACAGTGTGCAGGTATGGCTGTAGTGTAAATAGTGTACTGTGTACTGCATTAGTATTTAGTGAATACTCTATACTACACTAGTATATACTGTACGCTGCTCTTTGTCAGTGGTGTACAGTTCATTATCCAGTATACAACACAAACCGTGTGCCAAACTACAGGACATAGCCTGACGACATCAGGGACTGAGCCAATGGGCATATCTGTGTTTTTGTCCGTCTCTGAGCTTTGGACTGGTCGGTGTGGTAAAGCCGTGTGATTTCTAAACACACCTGTTTTCCTCCATTTGCGATTCGTGACAGTTGTAGTTGGTAACTTGACTGAATGATAATCCGAGTGACTCACAGAGGAGCCAGAGGAGCCGATGCTGAGAGGCATTCGGCTGAGTTACTGCTACTCGAGACCAGCAGAGAGCGCTGGGGTAGCTTCAGCGCTGCTCTGAGTGAATAGCAGTGCTATTAAAATATCCAGGTTGTTACGTCACTGGTTCACTGGTTACGTCACTGGTTAAGTCCTCCCAGAACGGCTGTGGTGCATTTTGGGATGCAGGATTTCAGAATACTAGAACATCCTTCCCGGAGCAGAACATCATCCGGGTATCCTTGGTGTGCTGGAGAAATCCATGTTGGTCACAGTGTGTGTATTGCTCACTACCTTTGTGCAGAATCAGTGCATGAGCAGGGTGTAGTGGGCTATTTCCAACACAGCCTGTGTTTTATGTCCTGGGTGTTTTTTGTGTTGACCAATCAGATTGAAGGTAAGGCGAGCTCTCCTAGTGGGTTGGTTGGTGTAGTGGGTAGCACCTCTGCCTTCTATGCTGTAGATTGGGGTTCAGTGCCCCACCTGGGTAACCACCCTACACTATACTAATAAGAGTCATTGGGCAAGACTCCTAACACCACCTTCCCACCTTCATGATCAAATTTTAAGTCGCTCTGGAGAAGAGTGTCAGCCAAATGCTGTAAGTGTAAATGTACCCACTTCAGACCAGATGTCCACGTCCCAACTACCACCACCTGCCTTGGACTAGCTGCCCACCCTACACTGATGCTTTCATAGACTCCCAGCTATTACTACTACTAATACTACTGCTATTAATATTAGTAGTATAATCACTCTGTAGTTAGTCTGACCAGAGGAGGACGAGTCCCCCCTGGTGAGCCTGGTTCCTCCCAAGGTTTCTTCCTCAGCTCTGAGGGAGGTTCTGCTTGCCACCGGCGCCCCCTGGCTTGCCCACCGGGGGTTTTTACATTCCTGTTAAAATTCTGTCTTATCTGGAATTCTGTGAAGCTGCTTTGTGACCACATCCGTTGTAAAAAGCATTACAAATAAATTTGATTGAATGTGATTAGATTTGAAGGTAAGGCAGGCCCTTACAGTAACGGCGGAGGGATTACAGGTCGCAGGTCTAAATCATGAGAAAACAAAGGGAGCTTTTTTAGGTCAGCTTGTTGAACTCAGTTACAGTAGAAGTTAAACATTAGTAAACGTAGTGCTTGAGCTTTCTGTGTTTGTGTAGTTTTGTTTTCTTATCTATTAGTAACAACTGAGTTCGGCTCATTCTAGCTGTTGTTATCTGTTGCTTAAAGCAGAGATTTTCTGACAAGAGCTCCGTAACTCTGTATTTCACACACATTTAAAGCATTACATTACATTACATTACATTACATTTACATTACATTTACATTTAGCAGACGCTTTTATCCAAAGCGACTTACAAAGCATTTTTTCTCCCAGAAAATAAAAGCTGAAAAGCTCCAGAAGACCTGCTGCTTGCTGTGGGCTTGTTTACACTGCCGTGGCTACACTGTTATCTCCAGAACATCCACACCGTCCTGATCAGGCAGAGAAGAAAATTTAAACAACAGACTTTTAACTTTTTACAAATTTTAGCTTTCAGCCCAGTTATAAGACGTACAGCTAAACTTCAAACCTCAGACATGTTAGCAGCTCTTAGATCTTTGCTCAGTTGTCCAGCACACAAAGAAAAACGTTATGCTTTCAGATATGTCTGGACGCATGTGGATGCGGCCTAAATGTGGCAGCTCTACTACTGGGATCTTCTCCACTGGAACGTTCTTTAGGGAAGGAAGAGGGATTCTGAGCTACTTTTGAAGACTGTAGATAGTTTCTGTAGAGCTGAGTGCACAGTGCACTGAAAGCCTCCATAATAATAATAATAATAATAATAATAATGATAATAGCAGCTGTTGTTCATGCGCCGTTCCAGACGTTCTTCACATCACTCACATGACAAAAGCAGCTCTGACTGAGTGAACAGATGCGCAGTGTTGTGTGTGCTGTGTGAGTGGACAGTGGGTGGACAGAGCTGCTGTTGGTGAATAGAGCTGGTTTTTGGTCTGTACTCTGAACAGCTACAGTCGCAACTCAGGGCCGGTCAGGAAGGAAGTGCTGCTGACCAATTGTTCAGACTCTGGCAGCTAACGGCAATACACTGTTATATTAAGACTTCAGAAGCGATTTTGCTGACCGATAGCCGACTCACTGGCTCCAGAGGAAACACTTTCACTGTGTTTCACTGATGACGTAATTAGTTTCTCATGCTGGAATGAACTGCCTGTAAAATTAGAAAAATAATATCATGAATTATTAGTGTCAGTTTTGGCCAAACCCACACTACATGGTTCTATGCTTGGGCGTGTGATTTCAAGAAGAAAGTACTGCTATTGAATCTTTATATTATGCAGAGATTGTTTAAAGATCGTTTGCAATAAACACTTAATTATCTACTTCATTTCTAGGATTATTACATACTAAGGCTTATTAATCAGCCACTACAGGGACTTTCAATGCAAACTGGTGGAGGTATTCCTAGACTATAGAACAGTGTAATAAAACTTTGGGTCCACTGGTGGGTTCTGGACGTTTAGCGGGTTAATTGGTTCTTCTATGGCATAAAAATTGCCCAAACGTCCCTTTTTGGCATCAAGATTTTTGAGTGAAGGTGTTAATCATTAGTTTATTATCAATTCAGAAATGTATGTCTAAAAGGAACTGACTGATCCTCGTCCAGCATTCTCGTGGTGTTTAGCTTTGGTGGCTGGACATAGGGTCGCGCCCTTTCTGCTCTGACCTGGTCAGTGTGGCTCCTCTTTAACAGGAAGCTTGGGCATTGAAAAGAGGAAATACCAGACCGGCACTGCCCTGCAGAGAGATCAGCGAGACAAAAGGAGTTAAAACGTGGTTCTACAGTCTGAAAAAAAGGGTTCTGGGGTTATTATTGTCCTCTAAAATTTTAGCCGAGGTACAGGCGGCGTAAATGTTCCCTTAAGGGTGTAACTGTGTGCCATTGAAGTCACATTCCCTGGAGAAACGTTCCCTGGAGAAACGTTCCCTGGAGAAAGGGTACCTTAACTAACTTCAGTAGAAAAAGTAAAGACAGGGTGAGGCAGGGTCTCAGTGCAAGGTAAAAAATATAAATACAACATAATATGATAAACTTATAACCTTTAACTGAAGGTAATGAAGACCACCACAGGTGATGAAGACCACCACAGTGCCACATTCTTCTCCTTCACTTGCACACAGCTTTGAGCAGTTGTTCTTTACATGTTTTCCAGGTAGTTTGACCCGTTAACCTGTTAATTGTGGCTCTGTTTTTGCCTGTAATGTCTTACCCAAAGTAAAGGGGGTGCTGTTCCCACAGAATCTTTGCTACAGTCATGATCTTGGACACTGCACTATACCAGCCACTATATACCCACTACACTGTACATAACCACATTATACCATCAAATAAGACAAGCATGATTAATAATGATACATGAAGTAATGCAGTTAATGATTGTGTTTATCATTTGGCAGACCTTCCTCTAAAACCGGGAAGCTGAATAAGTAACTCAGCCTGTTTCGTAGGAGCGCCAGGATTTTTAGTTCTCCGTCTCTGGTTTAACTTCAGCTCTGAGACATTTGTCAGATGAAGAGATCAATAACTGTCTGTTTGTTGCTGATGTTTGTCTTTTAATCATTAACTCTGTGGAGTGAGAGCTTCCAAGTGTCCGTTTCAGTGTCCAGCTGCTTTTAAACCAGATTAGATGTTTGTAAGACCTGGCAGGGGCACTTCCTTTCCACCTTTCTGTCTTTATCTCTGTCCTGTCTCTCTGCAGGTCAGCGGATATTTCACTCCTCTACACATGTTCTCAGCTCCAGGGTTCTGATCAATCCCTCAGAGGAGCTTCTGTACTCAGAGGTTTGTTTGTGCAGCACTTGTTCCTAAATGTACTCTATTCAGTCTGTACTGACTCACTTTATACGCAGCCCTAGTGAGTAATGTTAATTAATACTTTCCCACAAAAAATGACAGGGAAGCATTAAAACAACAGAATTTAGAAAATACAACAAATAAAATCAATGCCAGGGTTGCTGGGCAACCCTGAAAGAGCTGATGCTACTGAGCCATCTTGCTAATAATTAACCACTGAAATGTTTGTAATTCCATGCAGATACGCAGCCTGATACGGGACTCGAGTCAGCACAAGCTGCTCGTGCTTGCAGGACAGTCGCTGGAGGACACTGGGGACATCATCCTGCAAACTGGACACTTCAGTCCAAACCACTTCTCTCAGATCTTTGAGGATGAGGAGGTCTGTGCTCTAGTATGCGTTCAAATCAAAAGTCTGAATATTCCTGCTGCTTATTTTCACTGTTTTCCACATTATGGAGTAAAAGTGACGCAGCTTTAGACTCTTTCAAACTACTTGTTGGAATCTGTGTATGAATTTACTTCCAAATAAATTCACTCATCAGCTTCAATATTTATGTGGTATTTCTGGCATTTATGTGTAAACCTTTATGATTTTGAATGTAAGAGAAATGACCCTTCCTTCTTTTTGACTGGCACTGCATGTAACGATTCACAAAACTGTCTTAAGAAAAAAAAATTCTGAAGTGTGACTTTTTTTCTCTTAACTACATACTTTAGACAAAATGTAAATTATCAATAAATTAGGATAAATTATTATTCTATTAAATAATTTTTTCTTATGTTTGGTTTTCTTGAAAAAGAAAATATTTTTTTTAACCTTATGAAAGTCTCGTACTGTATCACTGGCAAGGTCTCACTAGTGATTCTAGTGATTTTCGCAAACTATAACTGTTAAAATAAACCAATGAGGATAAACCAATGTGTTTTTGTTGTTTCCTCCACTATCACATTGTCCTTGTTTGTTAATCATTTTTAATGTTATGTTATTTTTGTATTGCTGTACTTAGATGTTAATGTGATTGCAATGAATAACCAGTTAGTGAAAATATGATTTAATTTCTGGTCATATGTAAAATGCAATATGACAAATAACCCACAGCCTACATACATAAACCATTAATATTTCTTAAGAGAATAAGGCTTTTGCAAGAAAATATTTCAGTACCTTTTTATGAGAATTGCATATAAGAACATTCTTATGAACTTCTTAGTGTTTGTCTTAAGATCCTTCACAAGTTTTTTTCTTAGGAAAGTTTTCATGAATCCAGCCTCCGATCTCCCACTTCTATCAGTATTTGTGTGGGACAAAGCACATGAATTTCTACATTTACAATGAATGTTCTTTTGTATAAATGTCTCCAACAGATCCAGTCAGTACTGAATGCTGCGAGTGCACATGGAAAACCAAGCCTGACCCTCAGCTGTCCAAAGACTGGAAAATGGAAGAACTCTGTGCTTGGGAAGCACAACATTCAAGATTTGATAGACATTAAGGTAAACCCTCTAATGGTGCTCCCCAAAATGGAAGGCCTTCAGGAGTTTACGGATGATCTCGCCCAGACTCTTGAACTAATGTCGCCATTTGACCTTTTGGAGCCTCCAAGCACGGTGGGCTTCCTCAAGCTTTGCCGTCCCTGCTGCTACATCTTTCCAGGTGGGAGGGGGGACTGTGCCTTCTTTGCAGTCAATGGATTCAACGTTCTGGTCAATGGCGGGGCTGATGAACGCTCTTGCTTTTGGAAGTTGGTGAGGCATCTGGACCGTGTTGATTCTGTTCTGCTCACTCATGCTGGGACAGATAATTTGCCAGGGATTAACAGTCTATTTGAAAGGAAGGTTGCAGAACTTGAGGAAGATGATTCCTCGAACTCGAATAAGAAAGAGAAATGGCTTAAAAATTTAATATCTCCAGAGCTGGGCGTGGTGTTCTTCAATGCACCAAACAGGCTGAAAAAACTTCAAGGTGACCCAAATGTGCTAAGAAGTAGCGATCAAGCAGCTCTAACTCTACGGCATCTGGAGAAGCTTAAGATATCCCCAGAACCGCTACTTCGCAACTCAAATGGTTCTATAGAGCCAGTTGTTTTGTTTCAGAAGATGGGAGTTGGGTGTCTTGAGTTATATGTCCTTAACCCAATAAAACGCAGCAAAGAGTTTGAGGCGTTCATGCACAGCTGGCCTGAGAGTAGCTCCAATCCCAAAGGCTCAGAGATTCCATTAACCTGTCTAGTTTCTATCTGTGCTTTACTTGTGTGGCATCCGGCCAGCCCACATGAAAAAATAATCCGAGTACTCTTCCCTGGTTCCTCACCACAGGCAAAGATATTGGAGGGTCTAGAGAAGTTGAAACACCTAGAGTTTCTCAAGCGACCTGTAGTGTGCTCGAAAGACATTGAATCATCAAAGTCAGAAAAGAACCCAAAACGTGCAGAGAGCCAAGATAGCCTCAAATCCAACACAAAGGAATCTCGAACAGGGACACCAAGTGCAGCTCCAAAGGAGAGATCAGCTCGTGGGTATCTAGACCCAAAGGACAAGACCAAAGTTGTGAATGGAAGTGACTCTACAGGCGAAGAAAGGCTGAAGTCTGTGGAAAACTATGGCAAACTAAAACCCTCCAAGCCTGTTGCAAGGAAGGAGTCTCTTAGAGATAATAAAAAAGATGAAAGGGGTAGTGCATTGGTAACAAAGAAACAAGAAAATGGGCAAAGGAAAATGTCTGGGAAAAAAGATTCGCCTGTTAACAAACCAAAGGCAGACTTAAAGCCTGAACATAAAAAAGATGAAAAAAATGAAGATAAAAAGACAAGTTTGGCAGGAAAAGATGTGAAGAAAGCCCCTTCAACATCTGTGGTCCCTCCTTCAGATGCAAGTAAGTCTGCAAGTGCAAAGAAAATTGAAACAAAAGAAAACAAAGGGGCAGAAAGTAAGATAAAAAGCAACAAATCTAACAAGGAACAGCAGAACCAGAAGCTATCAGGTGATGTGGAGGATTCAAATCACTCCATAATTTCTTCACCTGAAGATATGACATCAGAGTTTCTGGAATTGGAGCGAGAGCAGGAACATGATGTTTCTGTAAGTAAAATCTTGGACCAACACTCTGGGACAGGTTCAGGAAATGGAGATGATCTGAAGAATGACCATGGCAATCCTGAGAGGGCAGATTCTCGAGAAGCTGTACCCAATCCAAGCAAGGCCATTGATCCTTCTGCCTACTTTGTCAAGAATACAAAAAGCGAACGTAGTGTAAATTTGGACCTCACACCAACGGAGTATACCCTACTTGATGGCGCTTTTAAAGACAATCTGTCCAAATGTGTTCAGGATGAAGTCTGCATCAGCCCTGATGAAAAGACTTTGGAGTTGAGTTCTCCTAGATCTGGCCCGAATAGTGCTGGCCATACGCCCTATCATCTGTCCCCTGAGGAGACTTGGGCATCTAGGGACCACAGCAGTCTGGGAGCCAAGATGTGCCTTGGATCAGAGAGTCAGCAGGTAGGAGGATCCTGCAAGAATTCAGAGTCTGGATGTGCCAAGAGTAATCAAGAGAGCACCTCTGCCTCATCCAAAGAAAAACACTCCAGTTTCCTATCCCTGAGTTCTTTCAAGGACAATATGCCTGATATATCTCCTACTGTGACCACCCACTCAATGCCAGCAGAAGTTAGCTCACCACAGTCCACTGAAGTTGATGAGTCTTTGTCAATGTCCTTTGAGCAAGTCCTTCCCACAGTCAGTGAATCCACCAATGAGGATGAAACGTCTTACTCAAACGGTCAGTATGTAGATTCTGATTTCAAGGTAGGAATGTCCCTGTCCTTAAAAATGGCCCACACCAAGAGAGTTATGAACGATGGCTTGGATGGACGTCCTCCTGGACCTCAGGGCCTGATGTTTGATGCTGGTGCCCATGATGTTGACCTTTGTCTGGTGTCTCCATGCGAGTTCAAACATTTCAAATCTGCAGGGATTCAACAGCATCCATTGTCTCCGGGACTTACCACAACCAGCAGCCCTCAAGACCTCTCAGATGATAGTGATCATTCCCAGGATGTGGCAAAACCCTTACCACAAGTATATTCAAACAGCAAGTCCACTCACCTAGCCCAGGAAACTCCTTTGACTTCTGTTAGTGACTACTTCCCCAATGCCTCAGATTTGGATATTCATCCTGGAGTGGAGGAATGCCCCTCCATCACTGCAGATGGTGCATTAGATTCTGATGAGGAAGCTGGGATGCATTTCTCCTCTCAGAACCCTACCGATGGTCACAGGACAAACAATACCCCACCTCAAGATCCTTTGCCAGTCCCTGTGAAGGACTTGCCTCCCCTTCCACCCCAGCCTGGGGCCTGCATGCCTGATATGGGGAAAGTCAAAGTTGGTGCGACTAAGAGCAAAAAGATGACAGGGGTTATCTCGTCCACCAGCTCAGTGCAAAACAGCAAAATTAAGACTGGAAATCAAAGCGGATCAGCTGGTAGTCTGAGATCAAGCTCCACTGTAGACAGTTCTGCATCACGCTCTGCTCATTCTGCTCCAAAAAGACTGAGCGCATCCGGTAAGGGGAGTTCCGATCAATTGTACACAAAGATGGTTGTGACATACCTTTTTTATGCCAGTTTGTTATGGAACATCTATTGGTTAATTCAATAAATTGACATCAGTACACACAACAGGCCTTGACAAAGTGTTCCTTCTCTTCCAATCAGCAGGAAACAAGGGCAGTTTGTCAGTATATCTGGACCTGGCATATCTCCCGTCTGGCTATGCAGCTTCCACTATTGACCTTGAGTTCTTCTGCCGCTTGCGATCCTCCTGTTACATCATAAGTGGGGACGACACTATTAAAGAATCCATGATGAGGCCCATCCTGGATGCCTTACTGGATGGAAAGTCCTTATGGCCTGAGCATGTGCCGGTCAGTTCAGACTCTTTTTGAACAATGTAGCGAAACCTTGAGCACAGATAGGTGTAACAAATCTATGGAAGAAGATGATTATAGTTACATTTTCTTTTAAAAAGATTTCATGATCATGTAATACAATAGTATTCTTATATTCTATTATGAGATAGAAATGAATTGTAGAGGTAACCTTGAGATATGATATAATGCTGTAGATGACATGCACAGGCTCAACCACTAACAGCTTCTCTGACAACTTAAAAAATTTCCATGCTCATTGCGGTTTATAGAAGCCTCATAAAATACATTCTCATTATTTTATCCTGAGGATAGAAGCTCATTGTTATTTTGTCAAGTCCTTTACTTTTTCCAGAGGTCAGTTCATACTTTGGTCAGTTCGTACTCTTGCATCATGTTATTTCCCAGTGAATAGTACTAAACAGAAGTCTTAATCCGGCTAACAAAAATATTTAAAAATGGAAAGAGTAAATAAACAGTAAAAAGTAATCAATGTGTTGTTTCTCAGGAAAAGGTTTTTAAATCATTTGTCATAATATTTTGTTTTGTTTTATACAATAATAATTTATACAATGCAGATTTGAATATTAGTTAAATATGATTCCAGTTATAAAACTAAACACTAAAGATTTTAGATGTTGTAGTCAAAGTATTTTAAGAACAGCAAGATGTTATTGAATGGCAATTCTCTGTTCACTGTAGCCTGCTCAGATAAATAGCTTTAAATTAAAAAAATTCCCAGTTGGCCTAAGAAAGTTTTTTAGTGCAGTACTATAGGTCTAGATCTAAGTTACGTGTGTAGGAAATACCTATATCTCAGTCTGTCTTATGTCTTGTCCTGCAGGTGACGTTGATTCCCACATTTGAGTCGGTTATGATGCATGAGTGGTACCAGCAGACCCAAGAGAAGCAGCGGCAGTTGGGCATCACGGTTCTGGGCAGTAACAGCACCGTGGCCATGCAGGAGGAAACGTTCCCTGCTTGTAAAGTGGAGTTTTGAGACATGAACAAAACTCCACTCTTGACATGAGCCTTTACCTTCCCTTTTGAGCACTAACTTCAGCACTTAAACCCACGGAACATGGAAAAGACCCGTGCCTGCATGGTTTGATCACCTGAGCAATGAACGTAGATTTGTAATCTTGGTAATTAATACTGGACTTGAGCTGTCTCTCAAATAGAGTACTTCTGTAGTGTACTGGCCACTTGTAGTGCGAGTAGTGTGTTCACACTGGAAAACAGCAGGATGCTACACCAGATCTGCCAAAAAATGAGGTTTTCGCTCTTCTGCAACTACGCAGAAGGCTGTAGGAATGGAAAGCTGTAGGATTTAGAGTGGCCATCAAAACTAACGGAGGAGCCTCAGTAGATGTTCTAGAGGAGGAACCATCAGAAGAGTAGTCAGAGGAAGCTGTAGGAAGGGAAGGGGGCTTCAGAGAAAGTGGTAGAAAGAGGAGGAACCTTTAGAGGAAGCGGTTATATGAGGTTATTTCAATTACTCTGAGTTATTTGTCATTTCCAAAATGCTAGTGTTTGATTTAGGGTGATCAGCCGCTCCACCCCTCAAAAATCCAGGTTCTAGATGCACTAGTGCATAGCATGAAAATGTTTAAGAATATAATAGTACCCGATTTGAGACGCAGCAATTTTGCATTGCTTCAGCAGAGGCAATGCGGTAAATAATTTGCTCATCAGTCCAAGATCATATAAATATATACACATTTGATTTATGTTGTTAAAATATTGTATGTAAGGTAAATTCACAGTACAAGTTGCATGCATCATTTCATCTCTGATAATTGATTACGCTTCCCCCTGCTTTGCCTTTAAAATAATGCCAATCCTGTGAGGTAAGGATTACACCAGCCTCTCTGAATGAGCTCCTGTCTATTCTACTCCACTCTTCCACTGAGTTGGTGCACATTTCAGCCAGAATTCCTGTCCGCCTATTTTCTTTTATTTTATTTGTTTTATTTTTACCCAATTTTCTCCCCAATTTAGTTGTTTCCAATTCCACCCCCCAATCACACGATGCCATCAATGCTAGGAGGGTGAAGGCCGCACAGGCTTCCTCTGAGACCTGTGAAACCAGCCACCGCATCTTTTCGAACTGCCATTCACGCAACGTCACTGGACAGCCGAACGTGCTTGGAGGAAAGAGCCAACCTCCAGATCTGTTATGTCAGCCCACGCCTGCACTGACCAGCATCACGTTGAGTGATGGGGGAGACGGGGGGGCCATTCTACCCACCCAGAGAGAGCAAGGCCAATTGTGTTTCCCGGGCATCACCAGGGCTCGAACTTGCAATCTCCTAATGATACGGCCCACACTTAGACAGTTGTGCCACTCGGGAGCCCCCTGTCTGTCTATTTTCTGATGTTCCAGATTGAGAATTGGGATTGGGGTCTGGTGATGTTGCTGGTCAGTGACACTGTCCCAGTGTTGCATCATGTCTGTTGAGCTAGTCACCTACAGTCGTCCAGTAGGAAACCATGCCTGAGGTCCTAACCAATGGGAGAGCTTGCTTGGCTGTGTTTACCTAGATATCACAGAGAAAACAATCCTGACTGGATCGTTTTCCATTGGGCATTTGAAGATTTTAACCAGTGTCGGAGTGGGAAATCATAGCCATTGCTTCTCCTGCTTTTCCCCTTTTCCCTATCTTATACTATTGGTCAAATCGCATTCTCTGCTGTTACTGTTTGCTGTCTGGTGTGGACCAGAGGAGGATGGGTTCCCCTTTTGAGTCTTAGTTCCTCTCAGGGTTTCTTCCTCTTGCTGCGGCGATGCACATGGGGGCTCGTCTGTTGTAAAAGCGCTATATAGATGGATTTTGACTGCTCACTTACTGTGAGCTAATGAATAAACTGACAGATTTAAGCCCCCAAACCCCCAGACAAACTATAAACTTTACACCCAAGTGTGTATCTGTAGTAATTTAGGGTTAAACCAGTGGCCCAACCCTCAAGCAGTTCAGCCCCCAGTTCCGTTTGCTGATTGTAATTCGTACAGTGGAGAAAGATCCGATGAAGTTGAAGTTATCAAATTATATACCGCTTACATTCAGATGCCTGATTGGGCATTAGCGTGTAACTGGGGCACTGTTTAAGGTGGAATGGAAACACCAATAGGAAGCTAACATCAGCCTTGAGGGCTCCAGTTAAGCGTGATGATGTGGTGCTGCTAGCACGACAGCTCCCCTGAGTTTATTACTGCGTTTGCAGTTTTCCTACATGTGTTATGTGAAGATGGACAGAACTGCAGGTATGATAAAGCCAGTTAAGGAGGATGAGCAGGTGGGCAGTGAGAAACGCTAACAGGACGTTAAGCTGAGATGATTATGTCACATTTCGCTTTCATCCGTTTTCTTTTCGTCACTAGCCACCTTGTTTATCTCAGTATGTAAATAATAAATAAGAGGTATGAGGAAGAAAAGTGTCTTTAGCAGGAGAAATACAGGTGGGCTGGTCCACATGTGCCTCCTGGTCTGAAAACAAGTCCCCCTCCGGCCTGATTTTAACCCTTTTTCTTCCCAATGAAAGTTAGCCAGGGCGTAATAGAATTGATACAGAATCTATTTTAATTAAGGCGAGGGGATGCACGCTCCCAAAAATGATGTCTGAAATTTACTTAAAATCTCATCTATATATGTAATATTTCTCATTTGGAGATGTTATAGGGATATGGAATATCATGGAATGATTGCAAAAAAAATCTCAAAACAGGTAAAAAATGTCTAGAAATACTTTAGATAATTTTAATATCGCAATTTGAAATATTGCACATATAGACTTGCTTAAAGCTAATTTTGCTTGCTGAGATCGTTTTGTGCAGTGCATAATCAGATATCAGACAGTAAGTGATGTGCGGGACTTATTTGAGGTTGCAACTGTGCAGAATGTTAAATATCTCACAACATGGTTAATTTCTCCACATGCAGCTTTGTGCATGTCGTTTTTTGTTAAATGTGTTTTCTGTTTTGGAGGAAGCTTCGTTGATTTTGGAGGAAGCTTTGTTGGTTTTGGAGGAAGCTTCGTTGATTTTGGAGGAAGCTTCGTTGATTTTGGAGGAAGCTTCATTGATTTTGGAGGAAGCTTCGTTAATTTTGGAGGAAGCTTCGTTAATTTTGGAGGAAGCTTCGTTGATTTTGGAGGAAGCTTCATTGATTTTGGAGGAAGCTTCATTGATTTTGGAGGAAGCTTCGTTAATTTTGGAGGAAGCTTTGTTGGTTTCAGAAAAAAATGTGAAAAAAATCTTGCCACAGCAATTCGGCACAAACAAAACGATTTAGATTTTATAGAGCCGAAGTTAAGAAGCATAACTGTGTTAAGACGACATGCATGTTTGTATAAACTAAAGAATGTATGTATCAGGATATGTACTGTATATATATGTGATGCCATTCGACTGAATAATGTGACTCCAGTCAGGAGGCTTTGACCCATTTTCTCAGAACTAAATTGCAAATTCAGAAATGTAATTATTCATATCAAGCCTCAGAGAGTCTGAGAACTTTCAGATCTTCTGAGAACAGGTTTATTAGGTTGTTACACACTTCATGTCAGTAGTGCTGGGTGTTATTTGCTCTGAAGCGTCCTGATTGGACGCAGCTCAGGTGTAAAAGGACATAAATTAGATGGTTGATTTTCATATTAGATCGTACTTCATTTAAAGTGCTGCCGACGTTCAGCCCACAGTGCATGGAGACTGTTATGAACCACCAATATCAACTAAACTGTTAACAGGTGTACGGCCTGCAGGACCCCATGGGAAGACGAGTCAACTCAGTCTTAGTTTGACCATACAGAACCAAAAGCATTGATAACATATCTTTTCATCATTGTTGCTTCTGCTGTGGGTCATTTACTGTCCCATTACTAACCCTAACCCTAAATCTGGAGACCCCACTCATGGTTTTGATAATCAGCCGATGACTTGAAGGAGTGATTGAAGGGAAAATGTACTACAATGTGCAGAATTTCTTATGTAGGAGTAAAACAGCTCAACACTCCGAAAAATAAAGGTACCAGAAAGGGTTCTCTGGAGCAGCGCCATAGAACAGGGTCTTTAAATACGGACCCTGAAGAGATTCCGGTCCTGGATTCTGTAATTGCTGGAAAGTAAGACTCTAAGTGGCCATTAGTGACCAGTTTAATTATAAAGTCTAGATTTTAAAAACTTGCCATAGAAGAACCACTTTTGGTTCTCTTAAGCAGGAGTTCCCAACCTTTTCACAACACAGGCCACAATGTTTTAGTCGGGGTTGGTGTTTGGGTGGTGGAGTAGGGGTGGGGGGCGTGGCTGGGGGGCGTGGCTGGGTGACATGCGGAGCACATAATTGGCCTGTGTTTTGTTTTTGAGTGTATTTAAACAAAATGATCCGTAGCAGAACCGTCTGCCGATCTGCCGGTTTATCTGTTAATAATGTGATTTTTCAGCTTTGCTGCATTTATTTGATCTGTAAACGACACTTTTATACATGAAAACGCAGAAATAGAGATGAAAGTCACACGTCAGTCAGTCCTTCTTAAGCAAACCAATGATAAGCTTTAGGAAAAACATTTTGTAGAGTGGGTTGTGCTTCGGCCCCCTTTCCCAGACTCAATTTCAACCTAATCTTACATAGTGCAGCTTTATAGAAGCCCTTTTGTAGATGAACCTTCTTCAAAGGTTCTTCACCATTTAAAGGTTTTCCCAGGAACTGTTGAGGAACCTTTATTTTTGTGAGTGAGCGGTTATAGCCTGGACTCCACTGGCTCTGCTGGTTTGAGATCTGTCCTCCGGCAGTGACCCATGCCGCTGTGTCCGCGCTCGCTCTGATTGTTCGTGATGTGTCCGCCGCTGTGTGACTGTTTAAGCGGAGGCTTTATGAAGAGGGAAGCTATGCAGGGCATCTAAACTCCTGTGTTGCTGCACTGTAGACTAGAGGATCGTCTGTAATGTAACACGCACATGACATGAGTTTGTTATTAAAACGTTCAGCTCAAACACGTCTGACTTCATTTGGATGTTGTTTTGTGTCTCATTTGTTTTTTTCACATTCGACAGGATTCTTATTTTGAAAAAGTCGGGTTTCAGCTTCTTTTGTCTGTGGTGTTTCTGAATGTCAGGAAATCAGCGAGGCCTCGTATTCAGCAGCTTCTCTGTACATTTAGTCTGATTCTGTAGATGATTCTGGGTTAATGGACACATGTTGACCACTAACGTTACTAATGCAGCGCAATTTTTAATTTCACAAGCAACACTACAACCTGTAAACCACAACATTACTGAGAGTTTCTGTTATAGAGAGTAACCATAAACACATATCTGAGAACATTTATAATAACAGTAATAAACAGTGAAATACAGTTCTGTATCTAGAACCCAAAGTAAAGTGCATTTCAGGACTGAATGCAGCCCAGGACATGCCACATGGGGGATGGGGGCAGGTGTCATAATAACACTGCTGAAATTCTACTCCCCCCAGTGACCCCCCCCCCCGCCCCCCCCGCCCCCCACCGCCCACCGAACCCATCTGTCCTATGAAAGCAGTGACCGGTTGCTGAATGAGGAATAAGGTCAGCTAATGTGCAGCGTCAGGCCGGCAGATGGAGCTCCAGAGGTTTACAGTGTTTAATGTGTCCTAATTCTTATCGTTATGACTGGAAGCCATTCAGTCCCACCGGTTCTCAACAACAACAACATCAACAACAACATCAACAACAACAACAGTCTTTCTATCGGAACACTGACTAACCCTTCGCGATCAGAGTCTTTGTTTGGCTGTGCTGGTCGCTGTGAAGGGCAGTAAAGATAACGCGTTCTTTACACGCAGAATAACCCGAGAAAACCGGAGTGCCGTCCGTAGCCCACGTGTTCACTGAGCAGCTGAACAGAAACCGAAAGCCGGAGACGAGTTTCGATCCCGCGTCCGGCCGGTTCAGCAGGTCAGGAGGAGCCGAGCGGACTTTCACAGGTAGAGCGACAAGCTGAGCTGATCAAAGCCTTTATCGCCACATCTGACCCGCCGCTGACTGACCGGCTCGGTCTCGGCCGGGCGTCGCACTACACTCCACTCTTCCGGTAGGTCGCGTTAATGTGTGTGTTACTCAGCCTGTACAGGCCAGCTCACATCTGCCTGTCTGTCTGTCTGCCCGTCTGTCTGTCTGCCTGACTGTCTGTCTGTCTGTCTGGTCCAGCTCACGGTGTTGGCAGGAGCTCACATCTGCCTGTCTGTCTGTCTGGTCCAGCTCACGGTGTTGGCAGGAGCTCACATCTGCCTGTCTGTCTGTCTGCCCGTCTGTCTGTCTGCCTGACTGTCTGTCTGTCTGTCTGGTCCAGCTCACGGTGTTGGCAGGAGCTCACATCTGCCTGTCTGTCTGTCTGGTCCAGCTCACGTTGGCAGGAGCTCACATCTGCCTGTCTGTCTGTCTGCCCGTCTGTCTGTCTGCCTGACTGTCTGTCTGTCTGTCTGGTCCAGCTCATGGTGTTGGCAGGAGCTCACATCTGCCTGTCTGTCTGTCTGCCTGTCTGTCTGTCTGTCTGCCTGCCTGTCTGTCTGTCTGTCTGGTCCAGCTCACGGTGTTGGCAGGAGCTCACATCTGCCTGTCTGTCTGTCTGCCCGTCTGTCTGTCTGCCCGTCTGTCTGTCTGCCTGCATGCCTGCCTGTCTGTCTGCCTGCCTGTCTGTCTGCCCGTCTCTCTGCCTGCCTGTCTGTCTGTCTGCCTGTCTGTCTGTCTGCCTGTCTGTCTGTCTGTCTGTCTGGTCCAGCTCAGGGTATTGGCAGGAGCTCACATCTGTCTGTCTGTCTGTCTGTCTGTCTGCCTGCTTGTCTGTCTGTCTGCCCATCTGTCTGTCTGCTTGCCTGCCCGTCTGTCTGTGAACTGTGTGTTGCTGAAACACAGGCAGGCAAAAGCTTTGTTGTTGTTGTTGTTGTTGTTGTTGTTGACTGACTAAACAAAACTATTTATTTTGGGTTTAATTCAAGGTCTAAAATGGGAATAATGGAAAATACCCGTAACTGCAGACTCACGTCTTTAAGCTTGTCCTTCTGTGAGTATCGTTATCCAGCTAACTCAGCTGTTCTCCACCATCTCTCTAGTTCCAGGTCACTATGAGTGTGGTTACGTCCAGACTGTCCAGACAGCAGGAGCAGAAGCTCTGCTCCATGCTGGGCTGTAACAGACTCAGCCTGCTGTTTAAAGCCAGCGTTCATGGCTATACAGGAAATGCTTTCCACCAGAAGTGTGACCGTCAGGGTCCCACGGTCACAGTGGCGTACAACAACTCTGGGTATATTTTCGGAGCGTACACCAGCAGAGATTATGCCCAGACCAACCAGAACTTCACTGATGACAAAGCCTTCCTGTTCAGCTTCAACGAGCGAGAGATGAAGAAGGACCCTCTGCGAGTGGTCAGCGGAGCTGGACAACATTCCCTCTATGATGGAACAGGAGGTCCATATTTCCACTCCTTGGTGTTTCTCTACAATGAAGCAGCCACTGTTTACAGCAATCCAGGAAATTATCCTTTTGATCCAACGGAGATGCACGGCAACGACTTACAGCTGGTCGAGTGTGAGGTGTACAGAGTGGAGGGTGAGATTACAAATCCTCAGTTCTTCCAGAGAATCATCATTATTTCATTTATTTCCACTGACATGACGGAAGGTATACCTCACAAGTCTGTCTTTCACTGCAGGTAGTGGATCATTCATGGAGAAACCATGGAGAAATGTTTTGTGGAATTTTGAGTAAGTAAAATAAAAATGTCAGTAACTCCTCAGAATTAGCCTCTCAACACAGTGTCCACACTATTCAACCTAATGACTCAGTAGAACAGACTCGGTTTATATCACAATACCTACATTTAGAGCCGGTTATTCATTCAGCCTAATGAGAAACTGTAGAACAGACTCGGTTTATATCACAATACCTACATTTAGAGTCGGTTATTCATTCAGTCTAATGAGAAACTGTAGAACAGACTCGGTTTATATCACAATACCTACATTTAGAGCCGGTTATTCATTCAGCCTAATGAGAAACTGTAGAACAGACTCGGTTTATATCACAATACCTACATTTAGAGCCGGTTATTCATTCAGTCTAATGAGAAACTGTAGAACAGACTCGGTTTATATCACAATACCTACATTTAGAGCCGGTTATTCATTCAGTCTAATGAGAAACTGTAGAACGGACTCGGTTTATATCACAATACCTACATTTAGAGTCGGTTATTCATTCAGCCTAATGAGAAACTGTAGAACGGACTCGGTTTATATCACAATACCTACATTTAGAGCCGGTTATTCATTCAGTCTAATGAGAAACTGTAGAACGGACTCGGTTTATATCACAATACCTACATTTAGAGCCGGTTATTCATTCTGCCTAATGAGAAACTGTAGAACAGACTCGGTTTATATCACAATACCTACATTTAGAGTCGGTTATTCATTCAGCCTAATGAGAAACTGTAGAACAGACTCGGTTTATATCACAATACCTACATTTAGAGTCGGTTATTCATTCAGTCTAATGAGAAACTGTAGAACGGACTCGGTTTATATCACAATACCTACATTTAGAGTCGGTTATTCATTCAGTCTAATGAGAAACTGTAGAACAGACTCGGTTTATATCACAATACCTACATTTAGAGTCGGTTATTCATTCAGTCTAATGAGAAACTGTAGAACGGACTCGGTTTATATCACAATACCTACATTTAGAGTCGGTTATTCATTCAGTCTAATGAGAAACTGTAGAACGGACTCGGTTTATATCACAATACCTACATTTAGAGTCGGTTATTCATTCAGTCTAATGAGAAACTGTAGAACGGACTCGGTTTATATCACAATACCTACATTTAGAGCCGGTTATTCATTCAGCCTAATGAGAAACTGTAGAACGGACTCGGTTTATATCACAATACCTACATTTAGAGTCGGTTATTCATTCAGTCTAATGAGAAACTGTAGAACGGACTCGGTTTATATCACAATACCTACATTTAGAGTCGGTTATTCATTCAGACTAATGAGAAACTGTAGAACGGACTCGGTTTATATCACAATACCTACATTTAGAGTCGGTTATTCATTCAGCCTAATGAGAAACTGTAGAACGGACTCGGTTTATATCACAATACCTACATTTAGAGCCGGTTATTCATTCAGCCTAATGAGAAACTGTAGAACGGACTCGGTTTATATCACAATACCTACATTTAGAGTCGGTTATTCATTCAGTCTAATGTAACAGTGTTTTATCTTTCTTCACCACATGGTGGTGCTGTTTCACTAGGGTCAGTGCAGAAGATGCAGATGTTCTGTATTCTATGGTTCTGGTGTGAACGCTGTGATGTTCTGATGCAGTAGAGAGTCCTACTGTTTCTGTATTAATCATATTGAGCAATCTGTTCTTTCTGTAGGAGGAGAAAGGCTCTGATGGACATGATCACAGGCTGGACGCATGGAGTGAGCTCGGTGAAGCAGGCCCGTGTTCTGCTGGTTGGTCCTGTTGGAGCTGGAAAATCCAGCTTCTTCAACTCCATTAACTCAGTGTTCAAGGGTTATGTGTCCAGTCAGGCCAACACGGGCTGTGCAGGCACCAGTCTGACCACGCAGGTAGCAGATTCACAGTTCACCCTTTACATACAGTTTTCTATACAGTTATATTCAATGGCATTTACATTTATGGCATTTCTAAGACCTACAGGTCTCTGTCAGGGCGTTGGCTGGGCCTGTACAGGTCTGGGGCCCCGTCTCGCTCATCGTAGGGTCGTTTTGGAACATAGATTTTTTAATGAACCTGTGAAATGTCCAGATGCTACCGTTTTATTCCATTAGAGGATTTCCAACAGTACACACAGTGGTCCAGCATTGTTAATGGGGTCTTATAAACAAAATCATTAAAACAAGCAGAATAAGAGACGAATGAGTAGCCTGGCTCTGCCTCGACTCTTTCACTGTTCCTCTCATAATCAGACAGAATGCAACACACATAGTTCTGTTCACACGTTCAGTGAGCTTTAAATATTCAATTAGTCGTTTACTTTCTTTTAAATTAATTAAAAAATTTGTATTACATTTAAATTCTCTCTCTCTCTCTCTGTCTCTCTCTCTCTCTCTGTCTCTCTCTCTCTCTCTCTCTGTCTCTCTGTCTCTCTCTCTCTCTCTCTCTGTCTCTCTCTCTCTCTCTGTCTCTCTCTCTCTCTCTCTCTCTCTCTCTCTGTCTCTCTCTCTCTCTCTCTCTCTCTCTCTCTCTCTCTCTCTCTGTCTCTCTCTCTCTCTCTCTCTCTCTCTCTCTCTCTGTCTCTCTCTCTCTCTCTCTCTCTCTCTCACTCTATATTAAACTTTGTGTTTTAGTTCCGTACCTACTCCGTAAAGGCAGGAAAGGAAGGGAAGCTTCTGCCCATCACTGTGTGCGACTGTATGGGGCTGGAAGAGGGTTTAAACGCTGGACTGGACATCGAAGACTTCACAAGCATTCTGAGAGGTCACATGCAGGACAAGTATCGGGTGGGTCAGCTGAGAGATGATGGACATGCAGAGGCGGTGGACGCTCAGTAAAACGGGATGATAGACATTTTCAGATCCTAGAATATGAAATGAATACAGGGAGATTCTGGATTCATAGATTCATAAACCTTTATGATGAGTTGCCTGTCTATAAAAACCATGTTTGTCTTTTCCCCTCAGTTTAACCCGTCAATGCCTCTGCAGCCAGAGTCTAATTCATTCCTCAGAGAGCCCAGCATGACGGACAGGATTCACACCGTGGTTTACGTCATTGATGCCTGCAAAGTCAAACTGCTCTCTGACAGAATGATCGAGAAGCTGGTAGCCATCCGCAGGAAAGCCAACCAGATGGGTAATTAACAATTTCACCCATTTCTGTTCAGTGCAGCCCCAAAGGAGGAGGCGTTCTCTCAGTGGTTCCTTTCTCATGCTGTTAAGGGAGTTTCTCCTTTTGAGTGTTGGTTCTTCTCAGTTGTTCTTCCTCTTTTCATCTTGCTTTTAAGTTTTTTTAACCTGCAAATCTTCCTCAAGTTCTTCCTTTTAACTTCTGGATCTTCTAATTTTTTCCAGATGTTTTTAGAGACTTTCTTAATTTTTGGCTCTTCCCTATGGTCTTAAGGAGTTTTTCCCTTTGAAACTTGGTTTCTTTTAGTCTTTCATCCTGAAGTTTCTCTTTTTTGAGTCCTGGTTCTTCTCAGTGGTTCTTCTGGAGTTTTTTCTGACACGTTTTCTCTCTTATACAGGAGTCCCACAGCTGGTTCTGCTGACCAAGGTGGATGAGGCCTGTTCCTCTGTGGCAGCAGATCTGAAGACTGTCTATCAAAGCCTTTACATCCACAAAATGGTGAGGTTTATCTACTGTACATATGTTTGGAAATCAGAGGGGATCAGCTTCCTGTAAAAGTAGCTACACATATACAAATTCAACAGAACCTTTAGCGAAAGTTCTTTGCCGCAGGTGCAGGAGATCAGCGCAGATCTAGGAGTGTCTATGTCTGCTGTGGTTCCGGTGAAGAACTACAGCCAGGAGCTGGAGCTGGATCCTCAAACTGACATCCTTCTGCTGAATGCAGTGATTCAGATGCTCAGAGCCACTGAAAGCTTCTTCGATGATCTTTAATTAATAATTAGACTTCAGTAATAATTTAATCAATTTAATTGATAATTAGACTCCAGACTGCAGATTGAAGTCAGGTTAACTGCTAAATGTCATTTTTCCACTGAGACTACCTGAAAAAGGTGAATGTTATGCAGAATGCTTTGCAAATTCAAGTCCAAATCTGTAACACTGTGTCCACTCACTGTCCACTGTCCACACACTAACACACCTCCACCACCACGTCAGTGTCACTGCAGTGCTGAGAATGACCCACCACCCAAATAGCACCTGCTCTGTGAGGGTCCATGGGGGTCCTGACCACTGAAGAACAGGGTAACAGAGTATCAGAGAAACAGATGGACTACAGTCTGTAACTGTAGAACTACAGAGTGGAACTAAACGGTCAGTGGAGCTAAAACGTGGACAGTGAATGGAGAAACAAGGAGGTGGACTTAATGAAGTGGCTGGTTGGTATATGTATATATATGTATGTATATTCAAAACAATAAAGTACAGGTGAAACAGAATTTACTGATCACTGCTTTTTTCTGTTTTTATTAATATTTCCCATACGGTCGCATATAGTTGTACTACTGTAATGGCTGAAAGGCACCTCGGACCACCGCCTGAAGTGGTCTCATCGCGCAGATATAAATCTGCACCTGCTTGGTAATCTGGATTATCTCTATCCGCATGCAATCTGGACACTCAAGACACGTGAAGGAACCGGGTGTAAACAGGGTCATAATGCACACCAACGTGGTGCAGTAAGGTAGGATAATCTAATAAAGGACCAGTAAGTGTACAGAACACTTCACCAGTCAAACACGGTCCTCACCTGTGTTACATGCACCTAGTACACTGGTCTGAATGAGCAGGTAGAAAGGGTTAATGTTGAAGCTTAGCTGGATATTTAACACGTTCCTGATCCTTTAGGCTGAAAGACTTGCTTAAACACTCAAAGCGATGGCTTGTTGGCACATCTACCCGCGCGTGAAAGCTAGAGTTTAGGTTTAATTTTGCTCTCAGTCATCCTGTCTGAGTATTGTTTGGCTGTCAAGACAAGACAGCTCCTCTTCCTCAGGTAGGACTATAAGCTGTTTATTATAACAAATATTTAAAAACAAACAGCTTTTATGAAAATACGTTGACATTAAAGGTGACTTGTATGAAGTGCACTGTCACAAAAGTCTTGGAATGAAAAAGCTTTTAAATCATTACAGATGATTAGCTTTTAAACTGGCATGATTTCATGATGTCTGATAATGACCTGGTTTGACCGATCGATTGAACGGGGTTTTGTGAAGATCTCGATTAGATGGATCAGGTGTTCTAGATTATCACAGCTTTCAGGCACAAGCAGACCATCATCGAACTTTATATGCCTCACCATCGATCTCTGCAAATGCACTAGGTGAGTGTAGTTAATAGGGCAGCATTATAATGTTTAGATTAATTTAAGATAAGATTAGATTCATCATGTTGTTGTGCAGTGCCACTGTTCTAGATTGGCTACATTAAGTACTGCTTATGCGGAATGGAATGTAGTTTAGAGTCTGATTGGAAGTTTGGAATAAAATACAGAATGTTTGAAGAAGTAAATTAACATTTTCTAAACTCACACCTTTTTAAAACGGTTCTTTCCATCATTCATCAGTCATACCTGTAGAACATCAGTGGCAGGTTCAGACACACCTCTGCAGATTCTCACTGGGTCTGCTTTTCTTTCTCTTTGCTGCCTTTTTCTGTTGTTTGTTCTCTTTTGTCATCTGTTCTTATCTCTATGGTCCTGATAGTAAAGCAGACTGCACTGAATAAAGCCTCCCTATGTGCTAGAGCAGAGGTTCCTGTGGACGGGGTCTGTGTGAGGTCTACATAGACATGAACTTGATTTTGTTTTCCATTTGTTCTGTTCCATGCTGGGCTGTAACAGACTCAGCCTGCTGTTTAAAGCCAGCGTTCATGGCTATACAGGAAATGCTTTCCACCAGAAGTGTGAGCGTCAGGGTCATGGAGGGACATCAGGGCCATGGAGGGACATCCAGTGGACTTCTGAGTAAGTAAAATCAGATTCAGTCAGTAAATTCCTCGGAATTGTTGACAGTGCATTTACATTGTATCTTAAACCATGAACCCCAATCAAGAGTGGTCAGCCTACCTGAAAAAAACACTCAGAACCTCCGACTCCAGTTTAATGCAGTGACATGTACCCTCAGCATCAAGTACTGACGCTTTGCATGTTTAATGATGTACTTTTCACACATTACTAAATTACAGTAAGATTATTACAGAGTACACAATCCATATATTCCACGTTTACACAAATCTGGATCTTCTGTTGGCGTAAATGTGTTGTATCCTTTACCACATGGTGGTGCTATTTCATTTAGTTAGGACAGATGATTTAAACATGCAGAACGGGCTGTGTGCTGAAGTTCTGAGGCCAAGCATTTTAAACATACCATTATACATACCATCCATAACACACAGCAATATTTTATGCTTATATGTCTGTAGGAGGAGAAAGGCTCTGATGGACATGATCACAGGCTGGACGCATGGAGCGAGCTCGGTGAAGCAGGCCTGTGTTCTGCTGGTTGGTCCTGTTGGAGCCAGAAAGTCCAGCATCTTCAACTCCATAAACTCAGTGTTCATGTGTCCAGTCAGGCCAACACGGGCAGGGCAGGCACCAGTCTGACCACGCAGGTAGCAGATTCACACTTCACTCTAGGACCTCTGGCTTTCTGTGTAGTTATCCACTATTACATTTACAATTGTGGCATTTATATTTACCACATTTGGCAGATGCTGTCATTTATAATGACTCATCCTGATGGCAGTGCAAACAGATCACAGTGTAAGATACCATCAAACTAATACACAGGAGCATGATACTAATACTCCAGGAGCATGATGGGGAATAATCTCAAAAGGAATCTAGTTTTGCAGTTTTGCAAATAATGACCCTTCAAGATTCCCAGTCATTGCAAAATCATAGCCTGTGAATAAAATGTGTGACTAATGATAGTGTCTTCAGGAGTGAGAGGTCAGGCTTTAGTCTTTCCAGAGTTTACAACTTGTGTTAAGAACAACTGCTTGTCTAACAAGTTTTAATGCATTTTCATGCAGCATAGCCAGGGAATGAGGGAGATGACAAGCTTGTGGTATGGACATGGTACCTCAAGGGATGTATAGCTGCTTGGATAGAAAACTGATCATCTGATATTAGAGAGAAGGAGAATTGATTACCATCAAAAGAGTTGTGGTTGGAAAAGCAATGTGAAATATATTACATTAAGAGAGTGAGTGTAGAAGGAAAAGAGAAGAGGACTTAGAACTGAGACTTGTGGAACACCAATGGAGGGTCACCTGATATGAATAGCCTTGCTTGTAAAGATGGAAAAGATCTTATTGTTGGCTGAGTCAAAGAAAGGCCAAGACCAAGAGCTGAAGACAGCTTGGCTGATCTAGTGGCATGGAGGACAGAGTCTGTAGAGTTCACCAGTTTGAAGCCAGAATGATACCCAACCAGTAAAAGAGTCCAGTGATGGAGAAAGTCTAAGTAAAATGATGCAATTTGAGAAGATTTCAGTTGATGTATCTCCAGCATATCTGTAGCAGACACACTCTTGATTAAACTTTTCAGGCCTGTTCCTGCAAATTCTTGTCCTGTTTCTATTGTTAGAACCTCAAGCTCAGCCCTACACCACACTTGAAGGTGCAGGACTAATCATCATTTAATAATAGAAACAGCTGCACCAAGATCTCACTAGAAAACAAGTGCATAAAATTTGCATGAAATATAATTTTCTAATTACTCGTAATTTTTCTTTCATAGTTCAGCACCTGCTCCATGAAGGCAAGAAAGGACGGAAAGCCTCTGCCCATCACTATCTGTGACACTATGGGATTGGAAGATGGTGTAAACACTGGACTGGATATCGACGACTTCAGGTCATATTCAAGTACCAGGTAGGGTAACAGAGATTATGGAAGAGATTTGATGAACTTTATTTACACATATTTGATGCAGTTTCAGCTTAACCCATCAATGCCTCTGCGAACAGAGTCTCCTTCTTATCTGAGTGCGAAACACCCCCGAGTATTTGACTGGCTACTCCAGTATTGGCAGGCTGCTAACTCACGTGCTATTGCAGTGCTAATGCAGCTTTAGTTTAACCGTATTTTTCTGAAAATGGCCTTTTTTTAGTTTGCGAAATTGGGCAGGTTCTCAGATTTACAATATGCTGTGGTATATTGTAATGTTTTTCAGAGGAATCCGGGCAGAGTTACAGTTTCTACGCTATAAAGGACCAACTGAGTGAACCAGTGTGTTACAGCGCCACCCTGAGGCAGAGCAGAACTTGCTGGTTAGTTAAGACCACCAAAGACAGAAGCTGATTGTGGGGAAAGCAGAAAAACAGTGACCTTTCTTTGAGTTTGTGTTTGAGCATCTATTTTACGCTAATGTATAATGTATGCAGGTAATAATGAATTTATTTTCATCTGGATCCTGAAACTGACATCCTGCTCCTGAATGCGCTTACGCAGATGCTCAGAGCCACTGAGGGCTTTTTTTATGAAGCGGTTGAGTAGATGTGTCAGAGTCTGGTTACGAATAATCATTTAAAAACAAATTGCCACTTAAGTTTCTTATTTCTTTAATAATATCTAATAATTTGAACCAGCATTAGGGCATTTCCAACTGAGACTGCCTGACAGTACTGACCTGCACCTGAAGCAGTAGCTCTATTACAGTGATCATACATATATCAGTGCTTGTTTTTCTGTGTTCATCTCTTCTTACTCTTTCAAAAGGATCAGGCTGAAAGGGTGTGCATGTTTTTAAAAACCTACAAGAACATTTTCTAAACTAATAAAGAAAATAGTCCGATATCCAAGGGTGGACAAATTGATTACTTATGTTACCCACACTAACCGTGTCCTTAAAAGTCTTTGACTGGGCCATTACAAGCCACTGAGTGAGCATTTCGTATGTAATATTAATTGGTCCAATATAAGCTACAGATACAGAACCGTAATAAAAATAGTGGTTCAATAATAATGTAATGGAGAAAAACAAGACTTCCATTTCTTGCCAAAGGTGGAATATGAATATGAAACTAAATTGCTTTCACTTTCATAATCCAAGAATAGGCAATGCTAACAGGAAGATGTGTGAGAGATCCATGGTTTGCAGAGCTTCTGCACTAGTCTTCTCCACATGGGCCTTCATCGTCCTCTCCACTGGTCAGCGTGTTGGTGAAGGTCCCCTTTCCCTGTCTCAGTAGTGTGGACCTCAGTCCTCAGATGGCTCCAGAGTTGGTCTCCTGTCCAGAACTCCTATCAGTCTCTATTGGTCACACGTGTGCTGCTCTCCCTTCCCATGGTGTCCAGGAGAGCCTCCTGACGCCAGTAGCAGAATGCTGTTGGTCGCTGGTGCTGCTGTGGGTCAGCAATGAACCCAGGGTCTTTTTGAGCCAAGTGCTCTTAGCAGCCTGGAGCTTGTTCTCCAGCACCCCCTTTTCGTGCTCCAGCTCCTGAGGGCAGCACAGAAACACATCATTGCTTATTACTTTCAACAGAACATGTGAGGTAATAAATGGTTTTGATTCAGTTCAGACTGATGCTGCTAAAGAAAGAATCCAGCAAAACTGTGTATCAGTCTAGGAGAAATGGAGCTGTGCCAAACTGAGGATTAAACTGAGGAGCTGTTATACCTAACCTCATTCATGGTAGACCAGCTAAAACCACAAGCTGCAGCTAAATTGCTTCGCTAACTAGCTGAGTCTCTGGACTTTATCTCAACCACCACTGATCCACTTCAGTGAGAGCACATAAAGCCATGGTTGCTCCCAGTCTCACTCTCTCTCAGCCAACTGAGAACCAAACCAAAAAGAAGAAAACTGATCTTAAAACCCAAGAACTGAACTTCAGACAGAAAACACTTAGTCATTAGGTGTTGTCAGAAGTGCCATGTTCTACACCCTGAAAGAGGGAACCCACAACACTACTGCTGTTTTGACCAACCTGGATCTTGCATCTGGATTCCACCATCTGTAGCTTGGTCTGTGCTAGTTCCTTCTCCAGCTGTTGGACCTGCTGTCGGAGAAGATTCTTCTCTGTGTCCTGAGGTGAGCACTGTGTGCTCTCTTGATCTAACTGCACGGAACCATCCAGACTGAAGATGTTCCTACAGTGCTGGCATTCCATCACCTTGCTCTGCAGGATCACAGCATATACACCTATGTTCATTCATGCTGGCTGTATGCAAAAACTGCCACTTTAAGAATTTGTAATCAATTTACTTAAGTTTGAAATCATTAGACTGGAAAACTTAATCATTCCTGGAATCATGACTGGAGCCAAAACGTCCTGACAGAAATTCCAGTTAAGCACAGTTTTTTGTTCCAAGTAAAAATCCTTTCGTTCCAACTGTTTGGATTCTCAAATTAGCTCAGACCAGCAGCAGACATATCCCTGCAGCTGGAACAAAATGGATTTTTGCTTTCTGGACCTGAATTAACCTCGTCTGAAAAGAAACATTCAATCGTATGGTTCTCAGCTTGGCTGCACGGTTCTGGGAAAAACTTTGGTTTAGAACCTTTGCATCATGTGTAGGTTGTTCACATCCTGACATCTCCATTCCATCAATTGAAATGAACCAAAAGGGGTTCTTTTCACATTATTTGGCTGATGCTCTCATCCAGAGTGACTCACAATTTGATCATTTTACACAGGAAAAGGTGGTGTTAGGAGTCTTGCCCATGGACTCTTATTGGTATAGTGTAGGGTGGTTAGCCAGAGGGGATTGAACCCCAGTTTACAGCATAAAAGGCAGAGGTGTTACCCACTACACTAACCAACCATTATATACCCACTACACTATACCAACCACTTCTATGGCAGTGGTTCCCAAACTTGTTCACAGGGCTCCCCCAGCTTTCCATGTGTCATGAGATCTGGTTTGGGACCACTGTTCTGCAGCCTCGCTCCAAAAACCCTTTATTTTTAAGAGCAGGTAAATGATTTCCTACAAATGGGCTTCTGCCTACCTTAATCTGAGCCAGCTTCTCTTCAGCGTCAGACTGCTGCCTTTCAAGCTTCGTGGTCAGCTGAGAGCAAATCTAAAGGACGCATCAAAAATCATAAAGCTCAATGTTAGTAAAGCAACCAGTGGACGAGTTTCAGCTTTGCTGGGTTTGTCTTTCTGAAACATATTTAAAATACAGCAGTAAAAGGACAATAAAATCAGGAAGACGAATCGATTGTGCTGTTTATTTCACAGTTTAGTCAAGAGCTACTTCACTGTATGTTTAGATCTCGGAATGTCCGTCTGAATGTCCGTCTAGCTCCCAGTACCTTCTTATAGTCAGCGATGACGCTGTGTGTTCTCTTGATTTCAGCCTCTGCTTTGTCCATGTTCCTCCTAAAGACCTCCTTCAACTGAAACACAGCACACTCCTCAGTAAAACTACATCTGGCTGATTAATTACTGTAACGCGTTTGAGTTTTGAAGATGTTTTCTGACCAAATTATTGAAATATTTCTATTTAATTTTTATGAGGAAAATAAAAGCTGTTTTTTGCACCAGGTGGTCAGCTAAAATGTTCCAGACCTCAGATGTTTTGTTTTACACTTGTTCCCCCGAATATCACCAGATCCTCTGAAAGAGGTGATCAGATTCAAAGAACTCTGATGAAAGAATACACACTTCTTTCAAGCAAGCTAACATCACTAATCGATGAAGTTAAAGCTAAGAACTGTAGTCCTAACCAGCACACTGGACAAAGCTTGCTGACTTGAGGTGGTCGGTCTGCTGACTGGGTGGCTGAGTTGTTTTTAAATTTTACGATGGTAGAATAAAAGCCTGGAACATCTGGCAGGTCTGGACTATTAAAAACTGCCCCCTAGTGGCCACTGTGAAACACTAACAAATAATGTGGATACCTGTGCTGCCTCTTCCTCTTTCCCCTTCTTCTCCTCCTCGGTCACGATCAGTTTCTGTTTGGCTTTTAAAAGTTCTTTCGTCAGCTCATCCACCTGATCCTCTGCCTGCAAATGTTGAAGAGCGATTACTGGAAACAAGCATTCATCAACACTGAGAAATCTGCCATGGTAAAAATGCTACTTTGCCAAGTAAAAGCATGTTAAACTGTCATATTCCCTTATTTCATTGCTTATTAAAATGCTCATTACATTTAAGGCTTATTACTCAGCAGTTACATGGAAAACGGTGAAATGGAATCCCAGCAGGGCTTAAATGTAGAAATAAAATCTAATATTCCGCCCTGCGATGGACTGGCGACCTGTCCAGGGTGTATCCTGCCTTCCGCCCGAAGACTGCTGGGATGGGGTCCAACGGGGTGTTGCGACCCTGACGGAGAAGCGGCTTAGAAGGTGGATGGATGGATGGATGGATGTAACAATATTCCAGTATTTTTCAGATTATTTTTACTTATCTTTAGAGAAATTATTATATAGCTATATATATATATATATATATATATATATTTATATGGCGGAAATAATTTGAGTTTATTGAAGAAATAAGGTCAGCTGACCTGGTCTAAAGCGTTTCTCAGTGCGATCTTGCTGGTGACGAGTCTGTGAGCGAGGTTATCGTTCTCCTGCTCTAGACGCAGACTGGCCTCCTGAAGCTTCTGGTTCTCCTTCTAACAGACAAACACAGGAATGAAGATCGATTACTTTTGTGAACAGTCGCTTTATTGTTTTGTAACATATACATTGTCATGCATGTGTAGCATGGCATGTGCTGCCCCTGACTCAAGGAGAACGCCGTTCGCAGCAGCCATTCCTTTCATTCACTCCAAAGATAAACACAACAGCACCAACGCCATGCTGGCCACTTCTCAGTGCTTGTTAAAGTAAGTATTTCAGCTCTCTCTGTCTGTCTGTCTGTCTTTGTTGTTCTCTGCTCCGTCTCAGCTCTTTTAAAAGGTGCTCACAGCTGGATCTCATTAAGGGCGGCATGAGCGCCTGAGCAGAGGGAAGAGAGCTGCTCCGCCTCCTCGTCACGCCAAATGGCCTTGCTGCGGATCAGGCGGCGGGGCCTGGCTCAGGACTCGCTCCTTGCCCTGGTGCCTCTCGTGGCCGGCACCATCGTCCTCCTCCTCCTCCTCCTGCCGTCACTCGCGTCCCTTGGTGGAGCTCGGGCTTTGCACTCCCCACCCCCTCCCCACTCATGACCGTCTCCCTGCCGTCCTCACCGAGGTTCGTCGCTGCTTGATGTTCAGACCCCAATGATGAAGGACGCGCATGCCACAGCATGCTATCGTAAGATTACAGAACACCCCCAAAACCTATTATTTTTTAATTCTGAAGGTGATGTGCACCGAAACCATCATTTAAACCTCCAGGACATGGGGGAGCAGATAATGCATAATACAAGTTATTCACTTTCAGATGTTTCTGAGAAGATTACACATAAAGAAGGAGAAAGTCAAAGTGAAAAAAGAGGAGCGTCCAAAGCTGGAGATCAAAAACTGATTAAAAACTATAGAAAAAATGTGTCTCCTAACAACCACCTGGAAGAGCTGGTTGACCCCCAAAACTGCCCCATCAGATAAACAGCACTGAAAGCTTTGATCTCTGAGAGAGAGGAGAACATCAAGCTGTTTCAGATCTGAAAACATCCACAGGTGTTTCTGTCCATCCTTCCACTGTGAGGAGACCACTCAGAGCTGTGGGTCTGAAAGGACGTGTAGCTGATCAAGAAGAACCTCACTGAGAAAAGGAAATAGATGGCAATTGTAGGTTTTTTACCTGTGCTGATGAATAGCTTGTACGAAATGGCCATTCTAACTTTTGCACAGTACCGTGTTTATGTGTGTGTTTTGGTGAGTGAGTCAGAGAGTCATTGTGGAGTCACTGAGGCAGAGTCAGCTCTTACCTGGTATCTGTGGAGTGGATCATCTGGCTGAGTGTCCTTCAGCTTTGGCTTTTTAGATGGTACCTGTAGTCAAGAGATCAGAACAGGGACATGTTCAAACCATCAAAGGAAAACAGACCATTAATTATAAACAAGACCATGTCACACCCCTGACCCCCCCCCCCCCCCCCCCCCCCAACGAGTATGATCAGTATTCAACGTGGCCCTTTTACTGCTTGAGTTCGACACCCCTGCACTAGTGGGTGTCCAAGTCTAAGGGCTGGTATCGGTATTGAATGTTGTTGTAAGAAGTGCAAACTACAGACCAATATGGTAATTAAGCCAGGCTATATTTTAACACGATAAGGCTCAGAGTCCAGCACCATAAAAGTAATAATAACTTTGACAGGAACTGATATGATTAATAAAATATTAACAGTGTCCACTCACTCAGCATTCAAAACAAAACGAACTATGGGTACCGTCACCATAAACAAGCGTGGAAGCGTGAGATCATACAGTACACGACACATTCTGTCTGAAACATTATTGGCAGAAGATTCCATGGTGTGAGTTCATGATGGATCCTGCTCAGTCTGTCCACTACTAGTGTCATAGTAGACCTGCAGTGCCTAAACCCTTCATTATAAACTCCAGTGACCATCTGAGAAGGCAGTGGTGTAGAAAACGTCAGCACTGGTCTACAGAGATGTTCACGATGTAAACACCTGAATGCTGGAGGCCTGCTCTTCTGGTGGCTCAGGTTGGCCTGACACCTCCATATGTTGTTTTGTCTGTACATGTCAGTTCAGTTAGAAAGGTCATTTAAAAAGACTTCCTCCACCCTCTGGCTCTTACAGGCGCAGTTCATGATAATACACTGTAAATATTGCTGTAAATCAAAACGACTTCCATTCTTTTCTCGGGAAAATTTATACCAGGATATATATACCAAATAGATACCAGGTTTCGTCTCAAAAGCAACACAAAGCTGTTTCACAACATGCTAAATTTAGCTCTATTAGTAAGTAGTGCATTATTATGTTAGAACTGGGTTCTGCATGTCCGGTCCTGGAGGGCCAGAGCCCTGATTGAACTGCTGATCGCCAGGTTTAGCAGGTGTGTTTATAGGGGAACCAAACTGTGCTGGACTCTGGACCTCCAGGCCTGGATTAAAGAAACCTGTTTTACAAATGACCCAATTAGAAATTGTGCTGTTGTACTGATTTGCACTCTATTTAAAGTCGGCACCTGAAGCAGCTGCAGCTCCTGCGTTACTGTCCAGCACTCAGTCAGGCTGTTTTGATGGTCAAAGTGCGCTGAGCTTACCTCGTGTTTTGGTAAGGAGTCTGAGACCAGTGTGGCCAAGATTTCCTCCTCAGACATCTGCTCCATGACCTGCGCCTCCAGCACCACACCGATGGACACTTCCTCCATCATCTTGGCAGGAAATCAGTGGATAAACTTAATCTGGAGAAGAATCTGGACTAGACTGGAGAAGAGTCTGGACTAGACTGGAGGAGTGTCTGAGTGAAGCAGGCTGGGGAAGCGTACCTGTCTTTATCTGATAAAATGCAGCTCCACCCAGTCGGAGCAAAGGTGGTAGAACACGCTCCTGCACATGTCCCACAGCTGCATTCCCGAATAAAAACAAAACAAACAAAAAAACCAAGCAATGCAGGGATTCGTTAGTTAGTCTGATTTTGTGTGTAATTCTGTTTATTCTTTAAAGTTTCCGGCCTCTGTCTGAAGATGTAGCTTCACAGTATAATCAGCAGAAACTTAAACCACACGTGCCGTGAGTTTCTTCCCCATGTCCCTGCGCATGTAGTGCTATGGTGAAGGCGTCGCTGAAAGTGGACGCTTTAGATCCAGTCTGAGCTCTTATTTATCTCAGATGTTCATGAGGTCTACAGCAGCCAGTCATCTGTTCGCTCTGTTTTGTGACCAGGGCTTTTATCTTTAACTGCCTGTATTGAATCAGCGAGTCTTCATTCTGCTTTCTTTGTATGACAAGCTCTTTTTATGTCTAACTGACTTATTTGACGGCAGTTTTTTAGAGCTGTGATATTGGGCGGTATTGACAGCCATCACTTCTGCTGCCAGTTACTTCCCAAATTCTTGATCAGCTGACTGAGAATGGATCTCAAACTGGAACGGGAAGTTAAAGTATTGCAAAATAAAGCAATTAGCATCTGAGAACACTCACATGCTTCACATTAAGATTGCTGTAACAACCAAACCGTGCAGCGGGGAGTGGTGATGGTGGTGGTGGTGCTGGGTGGGGTTCACGGCTTGGTGCTTTAGCTGTAGACACTATAGCAAGACAATACACTTGAGAGAAAGAGAGAGGAGGGTGGGGAGGTTGGGGGAGCAGTGGCATTGAAAAAGGATATTGAGAGAGAACCTTGGAGATTCTCACCTTGGTGTAACAGTGAAGCCGCACAGGCAGTAGAATGTGTTGCTGTGCTGCTGCTGAACGGAATGAAAGGCAGAATAACAAGAAATATTCCAGAGATTTCCTGCAGGGGGAAGATGCTGAATCATCTGAGTGGCTGTGAAGGACAGGTTCTCTCAGAGGAACTCAAACTGGATCTACTGGAACATCAACACACACACCACCCAACCACATCTTCACGCACACGCACAGACACACACACACACACACACACCACCCAACCACACCTTCACGCACACGCACAGACACACACACACACACACACCACCCAACCACACCTTCACGCAGAGACACACACACACACACACGCACACACACAGACACACCACCCAACCACACCTTCACGCACACGCACAGACACACACAGACACACACACACACACAGACACACACACACACCACCCAACCACACCTTCACGCACACGCACAGACACACACAGACAGACAGACACACACACACACACACACACACCACCCAACCACACCTTCACGCACACGCACAGACACACACACACACACACCACCCAACCACACCTTCACGCACACGCACAGACACACACACACACACACACCACCCAACCACACCTTCACGCACAGACACACACAGACACACACAGACAGACAGACAGACACACACACACACAACACCCAACCACACCTTCACGCACACGCACAGACACACACACACAGACACACCCGCACAGACACACAGACACACACACAGACACACACAGACACACGCAGATACACACACACACACACATACACACACACACACACACACCACCCAACCACACCTTCACGCACACACACACAGACAGACACACACAGACACACCCGCACAGACACACACACACACACACACACACACAGACACACACACAGACACACACAGACACACACACACATACATACACACACCACCCAACCACACCTTCACGCACACACACACAGACAGACACACACACACACAACACCCAACCACACCTTCACACACACACACAGACCAAAGACATGTGGACAGGCCGGCAACCTGCCCAATGCCTGCTGGGATAGGCTCCAGCTCCCCCTGCGACGCAGGATAAGTGGTTTAGTAAGTGTGTGTGGTTTCTAAAGAAGGTGCAGGTGCTTGCGTGGCTCAGCCAATCTCCTGACCGGAACCCTCCTGAAAATGATGGAGGTTTTCTGAGAGGAACGGACTGAAACTGAACTCTAATTGCTTCCTATCATATCTTTATTTATGCTTATTTATATGTGTATATGGAGTTTTTTGCTTGGATTTAAAAATCAAAAGACATTCAGTGTAAAGTGGCTGTATGCACTGGAAGCAAAGCAGGAAATACAGGGGGCACTGGGGGACACCAACACCACCACCAACACCATCACCAACACCAACACCACCACCAACACCAACACCAACACCACGAACACCAACACCACCACCAACACCAACACCACCACCAACACCATCACCATCACCATCACCATCACCAACACCAACACCACCATCCCCACCAACACCAACACCACCACCAACACCACCACCACCACCACCACCACAAACCTAACTCTTATTCTAAACATGAACCTAACCCCAACCCACAGTATAAACCTAAACCTAAACTTGACTCAACATGCACAGAAAGGGGAGGACAGGATTACAGGGTTCCCTATTTGGTGTTTATATTTTGTATTTTATGTATATATATATATACATAACAAAACCTTGTATCTCTGCTTTTGACGTTTTTCAGTTTTTGATGTCATTTGAAAGTATGTGTTGTCCTTTATATTGTGAGTAGATTTTGTGATAAATGGACAAACAGCAATGGCTAAAAACGACTTCTGGTTCCATTGACTTTTTTCATTCTTCTGTAAAGTTACCATTTTGGAGATAATTGCTCTGACAGCAACGATACCTATATGACATATATCAGCATGCAGCATGTTATGGTATCAGTGTGTAGAATTAATTATTGTTGTTTTTGTTGTTAACATGCGCTACACTTCATTTTAAATCCTTATTACAATGTAACAGCTGCTAACTAACTGTTTAATGAAGTGGAGTTTGGTTTGGTTCAGAAAATGGACATCATACTTATTACTATGTGCCTCTAAATGCCCCATCTCACGAGTTTCTGCTGATTTCACAACTTCCCATTTTTAGGATTTCCACATACCAGCTGGAATCCTCACTAGTTGAGTTTAGAGTCCGTTAGAGTTCCGTGGTTATATTTTTGTGGAGATATTTTCCTGTTTTTAAACGTATGGAAAGCTTTTGTCGTAATTTTGATTTTACTTTAATGACCTTCAGACAGCAACCTACTTAAAATATCAGCTTGTCTTAATGTGAGGAATTTAAAATATATTTATTGTTGTCTACATCAAGAATCAAGAAGGACAAGATAGTTTTCACAGTTGGTAAGTCTTCTTTAAATACTGACCACATCCACGGTAAATGCTCAGTCTTTATACACTTAGCTGTTGGGTCTACTGATCCTCATGGGTAACTTTTCTCTTTCCATGACTACCAAAGCCAGGGTAATTTGTCCCCGTCAGTCCAGATGGAACTCAGTTGTGTTAAACTGGTTTTATGGATTTAAACCTGAGGGCCTAGGCAGGTCAAACCACCGCTGCTCTCCGAAACACTTAATATATGTATAACTATATGGCAGCTGTGCTTATTGCACTTCTTTCTTGTTTTCACTGTTCACAGAGCTCTGCTTCCTCTGGACCTTCAGTACTGACAGACTAAAGACTCTGGAGTGATGCCACAACTGCTCACAGCAGATAAAAGCATTTCATATACTTACATGATTTACTCACATTATTATACAGGTGCACTCAAACAAATAGGAAACACTTAATTGAAGACAGACTTCAAAAGAACAGAGGATTAATTAAAGATTGATCTAGGTTAATTACAGAGTGAACGAGTGTTTCTGAAGTTTCCAATAGTTAGATATCTGCATCACTCCTTCAACTCCAGTCACAGATGCCTAAGCTTCATACTAGATTCCTGTAGAGATTTTACTTTAGCCATAAAACTGAATTCATGCCCACATTCCATGTTTAATTAATGATTAAATCAATTTGCTGTAAGACTGCTATAACATACGGTGCCTACAGCACTTCCAACAGCACAAAGTCATTCAGAGCGGTTTGGTGTGAAATGATTGATTGTAGAACTTCAGATTTCTTTCCAGTGGTGATTAAACAATGTCTTAGACATCAGGCAGCAATTAACACTTCAGCAAGTGAAATGCTTGGTAATTACAGACAACTTACACATTTCTTTGACAAAAGAAAATGTAAACTTTCTACCGTTTGTAAAACGTTCAGCCGAAAGTAATGGGAGTGAAAGTAGGTGGGACTGTCTAGACTGTCACAGACTAAGAGTTCCAGCCACTGGAAAAACTGGTAAATTAATGCAAACATAGTAATTCAAGTAATTCTGTGTTTGAAACAGTGTAGCTTACCAGCATAAAATATATGTAAAATAGTTGAATATTGAAAATAGTTATAGACTTACAGTCACTGCACTGAAAGCATGTTCTGCATGAACCAACAAAAAATTGGGGTTATCTCAAATTAGGTTTTGACCCACATGTCCCTCTACTTTGATTACCATGGGTCGTGAAGACTGAAGAGTCATTCAGTAATATCCAGTTAAGTGAATTGTCACATTCCTCTTGACCCCTTAATGTTTCTCAAAACAAAACATCTTTCTCTTTTCAAAGAATGGACATCTCTTGTGTTTGGTCATCAGAATCCTTCAGTGCACTTCAATCTACTGTCCTTCATCGTGTCCAGTGATGCAAGATGGCAACCATTAGACCAGTGTTGCTGGATATACTTCAGAATTTGTTGGAAGAGGACCTGAAATCCTTCCAGTGGTACCTAAGCAATGGCGTGGAGGGTTTCACTCATATTCCAAGGGCTCAGCTAGAAAAGGCAGACAGACATGACACCGTGGATAAGATGGTGCAGAGCTACGGCCACAATGGAGCTGTGGAGATCACACAGGCCATCCTGAAGAACATAAACCAAAACCAACTGGCTGAGGAACTCGGAACCAAGCACAAAGAGGGTAATGAGGCTGGATGATTTTACTGTTACACCTTTTCTGTGTTTTGTATTCTTTATTGTATTGCTGTACCCTTGTCCACTTTTCTAGATGTTACTGACAAGAACCCAGAAACCTTGCTCAGTGCAACTCAGGATGGAGAATCAGGTAGGGTTCTCAATGCAGAAAAAGCCAAAACATGTTCTGCTCACATTTATTAAAACAAAAAATATCACGTCATTGTGCCAAATATGGGCCTTGTCTTCTGAATGTTACGTTTTATAAGCTTTAGAACTGTGGTATTCACTGTATTGTGTCCATTAGTGAAGTGAATTTAAATATTTATTGAATCTAATCTCTGTCCTGAGCATCATCCTGATCCAACTATGGCTTTTACATAATCATATACTTTTAATGTTCAAAAATATAGTAAAATTACAGCAGTAGTGATATAAGTAGTCTTTGAAATAATATCTTATTTGGGATGAAAAACCAACCAACACAGCAAACAAGCTTATGTTGGTCCTGTGCAGGCCCAATGTGTACTCAGAATTGGGAGCCCTGTCATATGGCCACAGTGAGCTCCTTTGGGCTTAAACACTGGGACATAAAGAGCTCCTTAAAATCCCATGGATTAAAGATCCATTTAGGCCCCATGATGTGGGGCCTCATAGAGACTGTACCCACTTGGTTCACATACTGCAGTAAATGGGCAGTCCAAGGAGCATGTAATACATCACTAGTCTGTTCTGGTTCTGGTGGCCTTGGTTGGGATAATCCACCATGCTCCTGAACAGAATTTCTTTGGGGTTTCCATAGCCCACTCATTTACAGAAGACACACAGTGGTCCTGGACAGGCCTGTTTGCTGGGTAGGATATTACAGTTTGTGTAGTGAGTCTCACTCTTGATGTCTTTCTTTAATCTCTGACAGAAGCTTTGCAACGCACCCGGTTAATGGCCATCCAGAAAGAGACGTATGAACGAATACTGATTGGAAATTCACTGACAGGACACAAGAAGTTCTTGGAAGACATCTACACTGATCTGATTATAGTGCAGGATGAGAGTGGAGGAGTAATTTGTGAGCATGAAGTGATGCAAATTGAAATGTCTTCCTGTACTGATGAGGAAGTTTGTATCAAATGCAGTGATCTTTTCAAAGTCCAGCATGACGCAAGTCGATGCAACAGGAAAGTGTTGACAACAGGAATCGCAGGAGTGGGCAAAACTGTGTCAGTCAACAAATTCATACTTGACTGGGTGAAAGGAAAGGAGACCCAAGACTTACACTTCATTTTCCCTCTCCCCTTCCGAGAACTGAATCTGAAGAAGGATAAGAAGTTCAGTTTGATAGAACTCCTAAATCAATGCTTTTTCACTTCAAAAACTGCACTGAGGTCTCTTCCAGAGGACGAAGGTAAAGTTCTGTTTATTTTTGATGGGCTGGATGAATGCTGCTTTCCTCTTTGCTTTGAGGGTGAAGAGGAAGTAAAAGATATCAATCAGAGAACCTCAGTGGGCTCATTGATCACAAATCTCCTGCAGAAAAATCTGCTTCCCTTTGCTCTCATCTGGGTAACTTGTCGACCAGCAGCAGCCCATCTGATTCCCCGGGACTACATTGACCTGGTGACAGAAGTGAGAGGATTCAATGATGAACAAAAGAAGGCATATTTCAGCAAATACTGTAGTGAAGACGTGGCATTTAAAATAGTCTCACACATCAAGAAATCAAGGAGCCTCTACATCATGTGTCAGATACCAGTCTTCTGCTGGATCTCTGCCACTGTGCTTCAGCCACTGATGGCTCAAGAGAACAACAAGGACATTCCCACGACCCTGACAGGAATGTATCTAAGATTCCTGCTACAGCAGAAAAATGTAATGAAAAAGAAATATCATGAAAGAAGATCTAAAACCATTGATGCTGAACATGTAATTTTGAAGCTTGGAAAACTGGCCTTCCTTAATCTTGAGCAGGGCACTCTGATGTTCTATGAGGATGACCTTAAGAAATGTGGCATTGATGTCAGCGATGGCACCGTGTTCTCAGGTGTGTGCACACAGATTTTCAGTGAGCAGGAAGGAGTTTCTGAAAGGAATATTTTCAGCTTTGTCCATCTGAGTGTCCAGGAAAGCCTCGCTGCTCTGTATGTTCATCACTCCCACTGCAACAAGCAAAGGAATGCATTCATCCCCACGGATTTCTGGAACAAACTTACATGGAAGGTGAAGAATCTAACGGATCTTCATAAATATGCAGTGGACAGGGCTTTACAGAGTAAAAATGGACATCTGGACCTTTTCCTCCGGTTTCTTCTTGGCCTCTCACTGGAGTCCCATCAGAGTGACTTAAAAGAACTTCTTCCAAGCCTGAAGATGAAAGGTGAGAGTGTCAGTGACACAGCTGACTACATCAAGAAGAAACTGAGTGAGCAAGTCTTATTTGACAAAAGCTTGAATCTGATCCACTGCCTGAGTGAACTGAAAGACAACTCCCTGATGACTGAAATCCGGAACTACCTGAACTCAGGAGATCTCTCCACACAGACACTCTCATCTACACAGTGGTCAGCTCTGGTTTTTGTGCTGCTGATGTCAGAGGAGACTCAGGAGAAGTTTGAACTGAGGAACTACAGACCTTCAGATGAAGGGCTGAGGAAACTCCTGCCTGTGGTGAAAAGCACTAGACAAGCCCTGTAAGTATCATGTTCTTTCTTCTTTTAAAGTTTAGTGAAAGGAGTTATGTTTGGTAAAGGCATAATTCCCAAAGGCTTGATGGCCTACATCGCTTCTCCCTGCACTTCAAATATCTTCTCTGCTGACCAGAGAATACATGGATTAAGATTAAGAGATACTTTTTTGATCCCACAACCGGGGAAATTCCACCTCCGCATTTAACCCATCCGTGCAGTGAAACACCACATACACACTAGTGAACACACACTAGGGGGCAGTGAGCACACTTGCCCGGAGCGGTGGGCAGCCCTATCCACGACGCCCGGGGTGTCTTGCTCAAGGACACATCAGTTATGACCTGTCGGCCCTGGGGATCGAACCGGCAACCTTCTGGTCACAGGGCCAGCTCCCTAACCTCCAGCCCACGACTGCCCCCAGTTAAATCGTTTAATCGGGCAATTAATTTTGATGTGCATATACTTTAAACAAACTATGCACTGTTCTTAAAGAGGAAAAGTTTACAGTAATCACACTATGATATTTGAGATATAAGGATGTTTGGATATAGATTTTTTTGCCCTAATCCTATTCTAGACTTTTAATAGTGGCTGACCCTGATGCGATATTTGTTTTTTCATCAGTAATATAACCACATAATGTAAGGGTTCAGCCTGCACCGCCTGCTGCCAGCAGAAGGCGACGGAGGCGAGGCACCCAGCCCACACCACCTGCTGCTGGCAGGTGATGGCAGCGAGGCGCCTCGCCCGCGCCACCTACTGCCGGTAGAGGGCGATGGTGGCAAGGTGCCGTGTATCAATTAGACTAACTCGATGCACCTGGAAGCCTCTGTATATAAGGTGCTGGCAAACGCCAATGTTTGTCACACCTTTGTAGAGGGATGACCGGTACGGAACTCAGTAAAAGAAAAGAAAAGAAAAGAAGCTCCCCAGAAAACCAAACGATGGAAAAGAGGACCGAGAGAAGGAATTGCCCCCAAAAATAAAAAGAGAGAAGAAGAGAGCTGGAAAAAACGAAAGAAAGTAAATCACAAAAAACAAAAATCCAAGCCACACCAAAGGTGTTTGCTGAAAGAGCAAACAAGTGAAAGAAAGTCTGCCTTACCTCATAATTACGTTCGCTGTGTCTTTGTGTTTTAATTTTCGTTTGTTTCACCTTTCTACCTCAGCCTTTGTTTGAGCACGCCGTGCTTGGCATCACCTTAGTTTGACGTTCTTCACCCCTCCCCCAACCCCCCCACCCCCCGCACCCCCCACCCCACACTCCAGCGGCACAGTGGTAATGCTGTGGACCGTTGGCCCTAACATAGACGGTTTGAACCTCGGCCCAGGTGCCTCGTTACTAGTGATGGCAACTGCATGTTCCATTTCCCCTTATATCTCATTGCCTTTTGTTTTTGCTGGGTTTCAGTTCTGCACTTGGGTCCGCCTCCCCACCGTCCCATAACACATAATTTAAGCAAGGCATGCTAGGCTAAAAATAGGTGCCACAGTAAAATGATTTAATTTTTGGTATATTTGGCAATGTGAATTGGTACATTTTGGTACAATGATACATTTCCTTTTTAAAATGATCATTTTATGGCAGGTCTTATTTTTTATTCGTGATTCAATCAATTTGGCATTGTGGATTACAGATACTTTTAAATGCTGTGGTGAAGTCAGTTACACTTTTATATTCTGAATGTACATATTAAATGAGCTATTGGCTCTGACAGTGATTTTAACTTGGTTTCATTTTTAACCAGTTGCTATGTACAGATGAAAAACATTGTGGGAGTGGTTTTGTACATGATATTGGTACATGGTTTTAATGGCATTATGTTTGCAGTAAGTAGAAACAACTTTTTATGTGCATATGTTTTGATGAAAGACAAGTACCTTAAAAGCAGTCAAAAACACATCTGCAGCATTGGAGTAAATCAAACAATGGATCAGGATTGGAACAGTGAAAACCAAGATCCATCATTAATTATCTGGATAAACTTTGATCCCAATTTACTTGGATCAGATTGGGACACCTAAAGAAAACTGTAGAGATTTAGGGACTGCTCTAATTACCTCTACTTTTGAAAGGAACTGTATGACAAGTATGAAAACTGAAACAACATTATTCATGAAGGTTGGATGACTGCAACCTCAACAAAGATAGCTGTGAAGCACTGGCATCAGTTTTCAGTTCAGATTCATCTCTGAAAGAGCTGGACCTCAGTAACAATGACCTGAAGGATTCAGGGGTGGAGCTACTCTCTGATGGACTGAAGAATCCACACTGTAAACTGCAGACACTCAGGTCAGTATTTCAGAATAGTCATATTTTTAAACTGAAAAAGATTTTACAGATGATACCTATAACACTGCACACAAGCAAACAGTTACTTAGTTATGAATACAAATCACTTCTTCAAACCACACAAGAGATAAGTAAATATGTAAAAATAAATAGGAAATATTCAATTGTATTGTAGTCCAGTGTTTCTCAACCCTGGAACTGGAGACCCATTGTATGCTGATTAGCAAGTTTACATCACTTTGTGCATCTAGCTAAAGAAATAAAACATCAGGAGAAGGTCAGTACATGAAAGGAGCAGAGTAAAGCATAGAACTTTAAGGTTAATTTGGAGATGAATAAAGTTGTGTTCAGATTGTATTAACAGGAACATTGGTATAGATTATGGAATTATTTTGCAGAGTATTTATTTTACTTTGGCTTTGGATTTTACAGAAAAGGACTAGACTGACAGAAACACATGAGCAAACAGTTCTTGTTGTGTTTACTATGCCATTGCATCGCTCTAAACTAAAGGTAATATGCATGTTGTTTCCTACAGAACAAAACTTTTAGGGGGCACATGCAGTTAACAAAAAAGTGCAACATCTGTTTTATGCCCCATAATTATGGGTGCCTTTGGTTGAAGTTGGGGAAGAAAAAACAACCTGTATATCTTGAAAAGAATTTGGAGAGGGTAAGACCTGATGAGGATCTGTGAAGGGGAAGAAGCTGAAGAAATTGGTGAGGGTCCAGAAAATACTGGTGAGAGGCTGGGAGGCCAAGATCTGTAGAAGATCAGGAGGAGCAGGACTTGCAGAAATTTGTGAGCACCTGGGGGATCTGGGATAGGTGACAGAACCTGTAGATGTTTGTAAGGAGCTGGGGAGTAAGACCTGTAGAAGATGAGGATGTAGTGAGGATCAGGGAAGAGGATTTGTGGAAAATGGTGAGGAGCTGCTGGGGCACCACCAAGAAACACTAGCAAGAATATTGGGGGTTAGTACTTGAACAAGTTGGTGAGGTACTGGGTGAGCAGAACTTGAACAAATTGGTAATTTGGGTGCTTCTTCATGGCAAGTAGAAGTTGGTGATTGGTTAGAGGTATAGGAGTTGAAGACGTTCATGAGAATCTGTGGTGGGGCAGAGACAGGGGACAATGCCCATAGAGGTAGGTCAGGATTGGGGACAATATATGTTGATGAGGAGCTCAGAGATGATATTGTAAAAGTTATTGTGAATTAAGAGGGCTGTAGAAGTTGTTGAAGATCATTTGGGACAGAAACTGTAAAAGAGGTAGGGGAACCTGAAGAGATTGGTGATGAGATAGTGGTGACACAACCTGTAGAAATTTGTGAGGATTTAATGTGGGACAGGACATGTAGAAGTTGGTGAGGAGCTGGGGATACCTGAAGAAGCTGGTGAAGTGGGGACCTGAAGAATTACTACAGAAGAAGTTAAGTCCTGCCCTGCAGCTCCTTACCAATATATTTCCTGTGCTCTGCAGAACCTCAACAAATTCTACAGATCCTGGACCCCAGATTCTTACCAAATTCTTAAGGTCCTGCTCTTGCAATTTTTCACCAGCTGCTTTATGTCCTCATCTATGGTACTCACCAACTTCTGAATGTCTTGTCTCCTGCCTTCCTCATCAATTTCTTCAGGTCCCACACAAATCTTCACCAACTTTTACATGTCCTGTCCACCCAGCTTCGCACCAATTGCTACAGGTATTATATAACTTCTTCAGAAACCCACTCACCCAAATCCTGAACATCTACAACAGATCCCCCACCTACTCAATAACTTTCACATGACGTATCATCGCCAGTTCATCATCAACTTCTACAGGTCCTGTACTCCATTCAGCTCCTTCAGGTCCAATGCTCAGAATCTTCTTCCCATACTGCCTCCACACTCCCTATCTGGGAAAAAACAAGACCTGAATGAAGACCTGAAGTTATTAAAGAGCTGGAGCAGACAACAGGAACTATAAAAAAAATTGAGAACAAATTTTAGAAATTAATAAAGTTTGGGGAAGGTGTTGGGGAGGAGCTGGAAGAACAGAACTTGATGAAGTTGGCTAAGATCTGGGAAAAGGACCTGTAAAAGTTAATAAGCCCATATGTCTATTTTATTTCTTTTGAAACCTGTTTACAGATTACAAATGTAGACATAGAATTGTACGTGAAAATCCCATACGTGTAGCTCCACAATATCACTTAGAACGCAAGATGTTGCCTCAGTTTGTTACCCTAGTCTGAACAGGTAAAACTCTTGGAGCAGGGTTTTGTTGGTAGGTATCCAACATGAGGAGCCCAGAAGGACTAACAAAACCTTCACAGGACTGGATCTACCATTATCTGAGTGTAACATAAATAGTAGCACTCAAAAACACTTTTACACTATTCCCTGTTGGCCATGACTGCCAATCAGATCAGATCAGGCATCTTTTTATATTAGATCTTAAAATAAAGCAAAAACTAAAACAATCTATTGATACATTCCTCACTGCATAGGCAGGGCAGATAGATAGAGACTATCAGCTTACAGCCTCAGCATGCAAGACTACGGAGTCGCTGATGACATCCTGTATAAATAAAAAATGCGTGGCCATGACTTAGTAAGGCGTGGGAATGAGATGATTAAGTCATGGCCACGACTTAGTAAAGCATGGGAATGAGATCCTAATGCGTGGCCACAACTTAGTAAACCACAATCTCGCTCCCACACCTTACTAAGTCATGGCCATGACTTAGTCATCTCATTCCCATGCCTTACTAAGTTGTGGCCACGCATTAGGATCTTGTTCTCACACGTTAATAAGGCGTGGCCATGCATTATTTTAATTTCTACAGGATGTCACCAGTGGGGCTCCATACAAGACAAAGAACAGAATGAAACACTTTCTTTTTCCAACAGTGAGTGGCAAAATCACTGCACCAAGGAAGGCATCATAATCCTATAGAGAGAGCAGCAGCTCTAGTGCTTAATAGAGAGGAAGTGTTACTTTGGGCACTGAACATACTGTCAACAACCAACTTGTGTTTGAAAGAAAGACAGCTTTGACAAGACTCCATTGTACATGTATACTAAATCACATACACCAGCAAAAAGAGATTACAGAAATATAAATCTCGTTTTTGTGGAAATTGACTCCATAATCCCTGACTGAACTACATTTTGTACGGTATTCATTCCACCTCTTTCAGGCTTGTCAGCTGTAATCTCACTGTGGATTCTTGCAAAATATTTGCACAAAACCTACTTTTAGTGCACTCCTCCCTGAAAGAGCTGGACCTCAGTAACAATGATCTACAGGATTCAGGAGTGGAGCTGCTCTCTGCTGGACTGAAGAGTTCATACTGTAACATGGAGATACTCAGGTGAGCATTCTGTAAATGGATTCTTGAACTGAAAATGGTGAAAATTTATAATAAATGTTGGTAACACTTTACTGTAGGGTGTTGTTCATATGGCTACATGAGACCTACTTAAGGTTGTCATAACCCTACATAACTGAAAATGGTGAAAAATTATAATATGCCAATTTTCATCAAAGTCAGCTAAAGTAGCCTTTTTGACATATGATACCTGTTGTAATAAGCATTTATCAACAGTTGTGTAGGGTTATGTCAGTGACAACTTTATATAGGTGTCATGTAGCCTTGTGAACAGCACCCTACAGTAAAGTGTTACCAAAATGGTAAACCCAGGTCACAAATTACATAACTCATGATTTCTTTAATTAATGCAGTATCACAATTCTAGTGTTTTTAAACTCTAAGCATTCTGTATACACAGACGTGACAAATAAATCTGTAGAGTTTGTGCAAAGAACATACTTTTTTTCTGATTCCATTAAAAAATCCTTATATGATATCTGTCTGCATTTTTGCTGTACATATTTTCCCTTTACAGACTAGTTATCTGTAATCTTGGGGAAAAAGCTTGTGAAAATCTGGGATTAGCTCTGCAATCAGTAAACTCTTCTCTGAAAAAGCTGGATCTCAGTAACAATGACCTGCTGGATTCAGGTGTGAAGCTCCTCTCTGCTGGACTGAAGAGTTTGCATTGTCAACTGGAGTCACTCGGGTGAACTTTCTGTGAACTTATTAATGAATGAAAAAACTTAGCAGTGAAGGCCTAGGAGGACATTTTTCCTAAAGGCCAGGGTTTCTTAACTCCTGCAATACAAAAAAGAGGAAGAGGCCAATATTTTAGTTTGATGTGGAAAGATTGTCATTAAAATAATGTTTTTCTGACAGCTTATTGAATGTTCTGTACATTTTAAATTAACTCAGCACTGTACAAGGCTCCATTGCTATAAAAGGACTCAGAATTTGTCCCACCCCTCCTCTTCCTGTTTCTTCCTGTCTACAGATTATCTGGTTGTATGGTTACAGATGAAGGTTGTTCTTCTTTGGCCTCAGCTCTGAAATCAAACCCCCACCACCTGAGAGAACTGGATCTGACCTATAATAACCCAGGAGAGTGTGGAGTGAAGCTGCTCTCTGATCTACTAGAGGATCGGCACTGCACACTGAAGAAACTACAGTGAGTTACTCACATACTGTCTCTATATATGCACAAACCGTCAGTAGAGAATGTAAAAAGTCTTATACATTTGTTTTCCTCTTTAGGGTGGAGCATGGGGGGAAGAACAAGATGAAAACAGGACTGAAGAAATGTAAGACATGCAAAGACTATTGCAAATGCACAGTTTTTGTCATCTCCACTAATGTGTATTTTTGTTTGCAGATGCCTGTGAGCTCACTCTGGACCTAAACACAGCAAATACACACCTCTCTTTGTCTGAGGGGAACAGAAAAGTGGAATGGGTGGAGGAGAAGCAGCCGTATCCTAATCATCCAGACAGATTTCAGTACTATCAACAGGTTCTGAGTGTGGAGAGTCAGTCTGAACGCTGTTACTGGGAGGTTGATTGCAGTGGGAGGGGGGCTGTTGTAGCCATGACATACAGAAAGATCACCAGGAAAGAAGACAATAAGAATTGTTTACTTGGATTTAATAATCAGTCCTGGAGTCTGAGCTGCTTTAATGACAGCTACATTGTCTGGCACAATTATAACATTACTACTGTAGCTGCTCCCCCCTCTCACAACCGTAGGATAGGAGTATATTTGGACTGGATGGCCGGCACTTTGTCCTTCTACAGCATCTCACCTAACACACATACACTGACCCACCTACACACACTCCACTCCACATTTACTGAGCCCCTCTATGCAGGGTTTAGGGTTGGTCCTCACTCCACAGTGTGTGTGTGTAAGATGGAATAATCTTTCAAAAAATGTAAGTATGCAATGTAAATATTCAGCAAAGTATAAAAAATGTAAGCATACTGTAATGACATTAGAAAGGTATTCTGAACTTTAATTCCAACAGTTAGGACAGTATGCAAAATGCTAATAAAACAGAAAGCAATGATTGGTAATTCCTTTTAACCTGTGTGAAAGTTCTACTTCATTAATGTTATTGTTTTTTGTAAATATGCATGCATGCCTAATTTGATGCCTGCAACATGTTCCACAATGCTGGGGAACAAGCATGTCTTCCATCATCTTTCCTTTTGACAACACTTTGGTTGTAGACTGAAGACACCAAGTGAGCAGAATTTGTGCCATTCTTCCATTAGAAAAATCTTCAGACTGACCTTCTTATGGCAGGGAAACGGGTCTGGACACAGTCAACAGTTTATTGATTCTTGAGGTTTCTTTTTTTTTGACAAGAACATCAAGCATGATTCTCTGACAAGTCTAACAGTTCGCCCAGTGTAGAAACTAGTAAAACTGGCATAGTTGTTCCTGATGCAATGAGACTGTCATTCTGTAGTCCACGTGTTCAGAAGGTCTCTTTTTCTACAAATTGTTAGTGTTGTGAAATCTGCATGATTGCTTCATGCATCAAAAATATCATTCTGACAATCAAATTGTCAGTAACATAGGATGAAGTGAATAGACCCAAAACATAAGACATGATTAGGCTAAAGACGTTACACTGATGATCTTACTTAATGATTAGTGCATAAAGCTGAACCACATGTTTTAATTTTGGTGAAAGAAAAAAAGGACCTTAAAATGTTCTCTAGTGAAAGAAGGGTTCTGATCATTTCAGTGCCAGTTTTATGTACAATGGATAAACTCAAGAACCATAATGGGTGTCTTTGCTAAGGGAGCCAGTGGCAAGGTCCTAGGGGTGAGCACTGACCATACTTGATCTCACCCTTGCTAGCCACCCTGACTCTCAACTCAGATTTTTTATGAGCAAAAGGACTGGACAAGGCACTGGTCAGATATGGTGGCAGGTGGTTTGCACTGTGTTGGATGCAAGGACTGGGAGCCCTTGCTGTAAGAGACATTTTAAAAATGTTTTTGACAGTAAGGAAAACTTGGCTTAGCAAGTAATTAGTGCCCCTTACTGCAGCACTTCTTAAAGACACATCATTGGTGTATGCGGATTGGAGTTGAGGTGAAATGTGCATGGGTGCTAATACTACACCAAAGGAGTGCAAAAGAGCTTCTGGAATTCAACACTGAAAACTATTCCTACAGGCTGGTCCAAATGGTTTTGTCAATTCTGACATGTTGCCCAGGCCCTGAAGCAGCAAAGCATGTTTGTTTGACTGTTGATATTATGCTGTTACTGTGGAATGCAGTTTTAGCTTTATGCCAGATGTAACAGGACCCTTGTTCTCCAAAAAGTTCTACTTTCATTTACATTTACAGCGTTTAGCAGACGCTCTGATCCAGAGAGACTTACAAGAAGTGCTTTGTCTGTTTAGAGAAAGTATCTTTGCTAGTTACCAGTAGGTTAGAGAGAAAGATGGTCCTGAGCTCAGATACTGATAGAAACACAGTCACTGTAGATACAGAGAGAGAAGGAAGTGTTTGACACAGAACTCTGTGCCGTACAACACAATACAATACAGTAAAATATAATATATAAGTGCAGCACAATATATTGCAATCAATACTTCACTCAGTGCTCATTTAAGTGCTGTATAAAGAGTCTTCAGTCTGCGTTTGAAGACAGTGAGAGTTCATTCCCCCACCTGGGCTCCAGTACAGAGAACATTCTCCACGCTTGTCTTCCATGCACCTTGAAGGTCAAGCCAAGCTGTACTCGAAGCTCAAAGGGCTCGTGGTTCAGTTCGAGATTTCACCATTGCCATCAAGTCAGTAGGGGCTGGTCCATTTCTGGCTTTGTAGGCCAGCATTAGGGTTTAAATCTGATGCAGCTACAGGAAGCCAGTGAAGGGAGCGCAGCAGTGGGGTGACGTGGCTGAACTTGGGCAGATTGAAGACGAGCCGTGCTGCTGCATTCTGGATGAGTTGCAGTGGCTTGATGGCCGCATGGGAAGACAAGCCAAGAGCGAGTTGCAGTAGTCAAGCCTTGAGATGACCAGAGACTGCAGTAGCACCTGGGCGGCCTCTCGGGTGAGGAAGGGTCGGATCCTCCGGATAATGTACAGGAGAAACCTGCATGACCGAGTCAGGTTCGCGATGTGATTTGAGAACGATAACTGGCCATCCAGGGTCACACCAAGACTTCTCACCTCTACAGACGGAACAATCAGAGAGTTCTCGAATGAGACGGTGAGATCATGATGAGGACCTGCAGTTGCAGGGATGAATATCAGCTCAGTCTTGCTGGGATTGAGCTTCAGGTGGTGAGCTGCCATCGATGTAGAGATGTCAGACAGACATGCCGAGATGCGACTGGAAACCTGTATGTCAGAGGGTGAGAAAGAAAGCATTAGTTGAGAGTCATCAGCATGACAGTGATAAGAGAAGCCATGAGAAGATATTACATCACCAAGAGAGCTAGTGTAAAGAGAAAAGAGAAGAGGACCCAGGACCGAGCCTTGGGGGACACCAGTGGAGAGCCTGCATGGAGAGCATGTGAATCCTCTCCATGTTACCTGATAAGAGCGATCCTCCAGATAAGACTTGAACCACTTCCACACATAGCCAGTGATTCCAAGGTTGGTGAGGATGTCCAGAAGAATCGTATGGTTGATTGTATCAAAAGCTGCTGAGAGATCAAGAAGAATCAGGACAGATGACAGGGCTGATCTTGCGGATTGGAGCTTCCCGGTCACTTCAACTCATCAAGGTGTTTTTGTCAAAAGTGAAATAAGCCATCTTATTCCTCCTGGTTAGCAATGGATTCAGCCTGGCAATTCTTCCATGGATGCCATTTTGTCTGGTCTCTTTCAATTGGTGGAATCATCCACCCCTTTCCAGCATATGTACATATAATATGCGCATATGCTAATAATGTCCATAATAAAGACTGGACCGGTAGCGGGATGCTACAGTATAAAGCAGCATACTATACAGTATAAAGTGTTTTCAGTTTAGCATGAATAGATAAATAAATAGTAAAATATTAAACTAAACAAAATTAAGCATTTTAACTGGAGTAAAATAAGTTAATGGAAAAGTAATAGTGGTTTTGGAGAAAATGGAGGGATGGAAAACTAACAAACAAAAGACAGGTACATATAAATTCTGAAAAGAAAAAAAGTGAGCAATTAATAAAAAACATGACAGTGTACAGCTTGGCAGTAGGCATTATACAGGTCACTTGAACTGGACTCGTGAACATCTCTGCTGATTACATATACAGAGTTCGGGAATCTCTTTGGGCCTTTTTTCCAAGGCACATTTACCGGCTGTGTATTTCCATCTACTGTTTCATTAATTTTTTTCTATTCACGTATCTTTTTTAATGTCACGCATCCCTCCAGCCATGACTGTCAGGACTCCAGTTCCCAGACCCCTCTGGGTGAATACATGATGTCAAGGTCATGAGGTTCCACCTTTTAGAGATCAGCTTATCCTGACTATTGATGTTCTTCACCTGTTAATTTATGAGCCCAGGCTTTAGGCTAGGGTAGTTGCAAGGTACTGCTTCTTTTGTAGATCCACTGAATGTTCTGGTCCATGTTCTGATCTACTCTTTGTGTATCTTACCCGTTGTTTATGTTTTTGGCTCTTCTTTCTGCCTGTTCCCTTTTTGGATTTTGGTTGCCAGGGTTTATCTTTATGTTGTTTACTGTTTGCATATTTTGCATCTGACCTCCTGAAAGCCTGTTTTTCACGTTTTAACTCCATGCATCTGACTGACACGTCTGGCACATTACAGTTACATACCAATTATATGAATTACTTAATTAATGTATGTCATTTGTAATTGATTATTTATTTAGCCTAATGTACAACCTTTATCTTTGGCAAAAAAATAATAAAATCTTGAATGATGTGGTTTCTCACATTGAGCCCTGGATTAGGTCCCTGTAGCTATGACTCTCACTGCTACCTTCTACTACGTCCAGCTTTGGCCCTGTTGTGGTACATTTATTTTTTCTGTTTGTTAGTTTTATTTTAGACTCTAAAGAGAACACAAATGATTTGCCCTACATTTTTTGTGTATGTGGTATACCATAACTGCAAATAAATCTAATACATTGCATTACAGCTTACCCATATGACTATTCATGTGACCTTATTAATAAAATTATGGCTATTCTTTATATCTATTAAAGGAGAAGTCCACTGATTCCACTGATTTAATTTGATGATTAAGAATGAAGTAATTATTCATAGTGGTTTGTTTATCTCTATTATAGAGAAACATACTGAGTTCACTGTGGTCATAATATGATTCATTATCAACATTATTAGGACAAGTAGCTCAGAATATACAAAGTGAATTTCAGGGTAGAGTACAATTTACACTACACATATGTCCATATTTACATGAGGTGCGCAAAAGATTTTTCCCAAATATTGTATGTGGTTACATTACTATCCCAGCAACATATCACTATGTTACTATAACTCCCTGGTTACTGCATTACTGTGCCTGAGGAGCACATCGCTATGACTGTGTCAGCTGTGTGAATTATCCTTTCTTTGCTTCGCACCAATCAGACAGAGCTCTTCTTCCTCTACTCTACTTCTCATTTTCTGTTTCAGAGCAGACCTGTCTGACAGTTCAGACAGAACAAGGTTATATTGTTACTTGGCGCAGATAGTGGTCTGCTCAAAGTGTATAGAAGTAGGTAAAAGGTAACTTTCATCCTACGTCCTAGACCCTCAGAAGTGAAAGACTAAAGATTTTGGATTAGCAACATAACCACAGAGCAGGTAAAAATCTCTTCATATATTTAAATTATTCACTCTCATTACTCCTCATTTCTCATTCTAACAAAACAAATGGCAAAGAATTAAGTTAAGAATGACCTTTAAAGAACAAATGAATCATCAAAGACTGATTTTGGAGGGATTTCATTGCTCTTTCTTAGTGATAAATGCTTATACGAGATTATTCTGCTTATACCAGAAGACTTTAGAAGTTTTAATTTAGAAATGAAGCTAAATTCGTGTCCATATTGCATGTGTTCAATGAAAATATCAAAGCTTTTTGCTTCCGGGCTCTACTGAACACAGACGGCCTGATGTAGTGAGCTTTCTTAACCAAAGCACCACCTCAGCTTGTTTAACCACATTAAAAAATGTATTATATTTCACAGTGTTAGCTTGTGGCCTCATCTTTGATCACCATCAAAACACTTTTCTTATTCCCTTTAAAACCGAGTGCAGTGATATTCTATCAAATCATCTCCTCTCACTCCCTGTAACCCATGTTTGATAATAAATCCTCTTATCCTTTTTACATTTTTTTTTTAGAATTCTCCATAACACTTGATTCTATTTTCCTCATCGTGTCCACTGATGCAAGATGGTCAACATTCAGCCAGTGTTGCTGGATATACTTCAGAATTTGTTGGAAGAGGACCTGAAATCCTTCCAGTGGTACCTAAGCAATGGCGTGGAGGGTTTCACTCATATTCCAAGGGCTCAGCTAGAAAAGGCAGACAGACATGACACCGTGGATAAGATGGTGCAGAGCTACGGCCACAATGGAGCTGTGGAGATCACACAGGCCATCCTGAAGAACATAAACCAAAACCAACTGGCTGAGGAACTGAGGACCAGCCTCAGAGAGGGTAATGAGGCTGAATGAAATTCACTCTTTATATTAAATATACTTTCCACTGAAATACATTTGCTCCCATTAGTGATGTTTATTCTATTTTACATTGTTCATAATGTGCTGTTGTACCTTGTTTCTCTCAGAAGTCACTGATAAGAGCCCAGCAGCCTCCACTGCAGCTCAAAATAGAGACTCGGGTAATGCTTTCCTATGAATGTTAATTGTTACATACTTTAATTAGTCTATGGGTGAGATGAGGCATCCTATAGTATTTTGGCAAGTACAGTAGCAAAGACTTTGAAAAGTGTTGGTTCAACCTCATCTCTGTCCTGATGTTATTCTAAATTTGCACAATCAGGTAAAGGATCACCTGAACAGACAACGGCATTTAGATTTCTTTACAAAATGGCGTGGTGGGTGGCGCTGTCGCCTCACAGCAAGGAGGGTCTGGGTTCGATTCCCCGGCCGGGTGACCGGGGTCCTCTCTGTGTGGAGTCTGCATGTTCTCCCCATGTCTGTGTGGGGTTCCTCCGGGTTCTCCAGTTTCCTCCCATAGTCCAAAGACATGCAGTCAGGTTAATTGGACATGCTAAATGTCCTGCGATGGGCTGGCAACCTGTCCATCCTGCCTTCCGCCCTATGCCCATTGGGATAGACTCCAGCCTAGGCTCCGCGAGAGCAGGCAGGAAGACCGAGTGGTGATGAAGAGGTTTACTGAATGAACTTTAAAGCATTTTAAACGATATAGAAACTATAAATAAACTGTTTAGCAGAGATATGTAGAAAAGATGGAAATGTGCAGATGATTTTATAATGCCATTATTTTACTCTTTTGATTCTTCTTTCTTTTTTTTACCCAATTTTCTCCCAAAATTTTGTCATCTCCAATTCCAACCGCCAGTTAAGACTCCCTCAATAACACGTTGCTATCAATGCTAGGAGGGTGAAGGCAGCACAGGCTTCCTCCGAGACCTGTGAAACCAGCCTCCGCTTCTTTTTGAGCTGCAGCTCATGCAGCATCATTGGTCAGCCGAATGCGCTCAGAGGAAAGGGCCAACCGCCAGATCTGTTACATCAGCTAACAGACGGGGCTAACCGGGGCCACCTACCCACCCAGAGAGAACGAGTCCAATTGTGCTCTCTTGGACTCCCAGCTACGGGCAATTGCAGCATCACCAGGGATCGAACTCACAATCTCCTATTGATACGGCCCACGCTTAGAGGGGGGTGCCACTCGGGAGCCCCCCTCTTTTCTTTCTTCTATTACAAGCAGTGTTTTCACTCTTTTCTTGTTTACTTCTTATTTTGTTCATAAGACTTGCCAATCAGTATTGCTGAATTGCTGCATGTCTTGTTGACGTGCAAATTCTTACGTTAAATAAAAAAAATGGCACATATTCCAGATTAAATAAATTATGGGAATGATATCCCAAAAGAAGTCTGTGATGAATTGGGCAGATACCTGGATCTTTATATGCCCAGTCAGTGCCTCTATCATATTTAGAGGTTGTTTGACCTTTCCTGTGTACCAAAGTGAAAACCCAACCTGTGTGCCAAAGTAAATAATTATATATGCAACTGGGACAAAACACAAACAAGAAATTTGATCTGGAAAATTAGCAGCCACGTAAAGGATAGTGGCAACAGCAGCTAAATTCAGTCTGTAAGTTGGTTATTGGCTGGAAACACACTGTGTGCCATCCATGTGAGACCCTTGTGTGTCCCAACCAGGAAAGAGCACTCTAAAAGAGTCTCTAAAAGAACTTGCACACTTGCAAACTCGTGAATACTATTTAAAGTCCAATGCCAATATAATAGCCAGGCATTCTTTCTCAACAGAGGAGAAGTTCCACTTCCTCAGCAAGTACTTGTGACAGATTGCAGACTCACTGGATCCCCTTACAAGAAATCTGCTCTAACAAATCAAAATCTGAACAAGATCTCTGGCACTGTCAGTTTCTGAGTTAACTGCAGCTTCACATTCAGCAGTCCACTGCACATTGTCTATGCAGCCTTTCATTATTATTATTATTATCATATTAAATGCTTTGCAAAGAAGTTCAGCATGAAGCATCTGTACTACCCAGTGAGCCCCACATAGAGGCAGGTCACCTGGCCAATCTTCTTGGTGACTTTATATTGTTCCTCCCATTTTACTTGCAGTATTCTTTGAGTTGGGCAATAGGCTCAAAACTGTGAGCATGAGCTGACTGGTCAGACCAGTGTTTCTATTGGTTTGGGATTTCTTGGGATTCTCTTGTGCCAAAGCTGGAGAGGCTTTGCTTAGGTCCTCAGCACAAATAAGATGGTCAGGCAGATCTTTCAAGATGTGGACTTTGTGGTTAGCAAACAACAGGAAGGTCATGTTTCCGGGTCTTTACCAGTTTCTACCACAAACTTTGTCAGCATAGTCATGAGGGTTTGGTTAAATCATTCTGCCAAGCCATCCATGGATTTCAGAAGTGGATTTTGCAGGCTTAATTTCTAAGGAATACAGATCTAACTAGTAGACCTGTATGTTATACTCTATTCTGTGCAGTCATTATTTATTTATTTACATTATTTATATTTTATTTAGTCATTATTTATATTTATTACATGTGAGTGTAGCTCCAATTATAGTTTCTTGTATTACTTTGAGTATTAAATTGCTCCTTCTCTGTCACGCCTGCAGTCAGTTTGCATACGGACCAGAACTGCATTACCCAGAATCCATTGCGGACTCACGAGGAGGAGCAATTCAGTTCATTACTATTTGCAGACTCTGACTCCAATTCCCAGGCTCCTCTGCAGAATCACAAGACTCTGGACCTCTCCTCATCATCCTATCAGGGATCCAGAGGGAACTGAGGACAGCTATCAAGAAGGCGATCTACAATTTCCCCCTGGGATCAATAAAGGAATCTGAATCTGAATCTAGGTCTCCTGAATTCTAATTATCCACAGCTGTGTGTTAGTCATATGACATGCTTAGTTAGTATATAAGCCCGGGCTGTAGACCAGCTTCCTTGTGAAGAATTGGTTTGACCCGTGAAACTACTGAGTGTTATTTCTGTTCTGACCTTCATCGTGTTTTGACTTCTTGGCTGTTTTTTCTCCTAACTCTGATTTTTGGACTTCCCCTTTTGTACTGTTGCCCGGTTTTTTGGATTCATGTTTTTGACTCATCGTTTATTTAGTGGACTCTGCCTTGCCTTGCCCTTATGTTCGCCTTTCTTGTTCTGCTGTGAATCCTGGACTTGACTCCTGCCTGTCTCCTGACTACTCTCTGCATCTATGGTTCCCCAAGTAAAGCTTTTTCTCCATTTCAGCATTTTTTTTCTTTAACCATGAGCATCTGCTTTCTGGGCACATGTCACATTCTCCTTAACTTTTGCATGGGTATTGTCACAACAATGCTAAAGGGCTTTATTCTGGGACAGTGTGCAGAAATGATAACGCATTAACTTGACAGACTGATTTAGAAATGTAGGAACAGTGAGAGTAGACTGACTCGCAGGAGAAGGAGAGTATGGCAAATAGTTTATTAGAGATGCTGTATAAACTACAGACAATAGTATAGTACAAATAGATGGTACCAAAGAGAAGCACAGTACAAAAGAAAAGCTTCCCTGGACTGTATTATTAAGTTCAGCCTAACTGCCCAACAGAGAGAGCAAAACTAGCAAACTGCGCTAGGCTAAACTATGCTAAAATAACGGGGCTGGCAGCTGCCCTCTAACCCAGTGTGCCTAGAAAGCAGAATTTATCTATGGGGGAAATGTGCACACACAACAGGCATAACAGCTATAACACTATTAAACCAGCAACGGACAGATGAGTAAACGATCTTCATGAATGAGTGAGCAGGAGGGCTAACGTGTAGCTTCCCTGCAGTTTTTGAATGAGAGGCTCCACCCCTTCTTGCCACAAGACGATGCTTATTTGGCTAGCAGACAACACTCTTGATGAGGACTGATGGTTCACTTCACCTTTGAAAGAGAGGGAGTGAGAGGACACAAGCACAGGGGTGGTGACACCTGAAAGGTATCAGTGCTGCCTGAGGACCATGGGATACTGGGATACGCCAGCTGGCCCAGTATGGAGTAACCCATAGTTGGCATATGTAAGATTTGTTTGGGTATGTCCTGTATGTCTATGCTGTAGGTCCATTGATGGCTGAATGTTGACCTGTGTGGTATTGTTTTGGTTTTTCCCAACCACATGGTCCCAGGCAGGTGTGTTTGCTGGGGAGGGTATATTAATTCCTGCATTCACTCTTGTCTTTGATAAAATATATATATATATATATTTTTTTATCACTGACAAAAGATAAACGGCATCGTATCCAGTTGATGACAACCCTGAGCCACACATATGAACGTATATTAATTGGGAATTCACTGACAGGCCGCAAAAGGTTCTTGGAAGATATCTACACAGATCTCATCATAGTGCAGAATGAAGATGGAGGAGTTATTCGTGAGCATGAAGTAATACAAATTCAAATGACTTCCAGTCCACCTGTTGGGAAAGAAATTTATGTCACATGCAGTGATCTTTTCAAAATCCAGTCTGATACCAATCGATGCAACAGGAAAGTGTTGACAACAGGAATCGCAGGAGTGGGCAAAACTGTGTCGGTCAACAAATTCATACTTGAGTGGGCGAAAGGAAAGGAGAACCAAGACTTACACTTCATTTTCCCTCTCCCCTTCCGAGAACTGAATCTGAAGAAGGATAAGAAGTTCAGTTTGATAGAACTCCTAAATCAATGCTTTTTCACTTCAAAAACTGCACTGAGGTCTCTTCCAGAGGACGAAGGTAAAGTTCTGTTTATTTTTGATGGGCTGGATGAATGCCGCTTTCCTCTTTGCTTTGAGGGTGAAGAGGAAGTAAAAGATATCAATCAGAGAACCTCAGTGGGCTCATTGATCACCAATCTCCTGCAGAAACATCTGCTTCCCTTTGCTCTCATCTGGGTAACTTGCCGACCAGCAGCAGCCCATCTGATTCCCCGGGACTACATTGACCTGGTGACAGAAGTGAGAGGATTCAATGATGAACAAAAGAAGGCATATTTCAGCAAATACTGTAGTGAAGACGTGGCATTTAAAATAGTCTCACACATCAAGAAATCAAGGAGCCTCTACATCATGTGTCAGATACCAGTCTTCTGCTGGATCTCTGCCACTGTGCTTCAGCCACTGATGGCTCAAGAGAACAACAAGGACATTCCCACGACCCTGACAGGAATGTATCTAAGATTCCTGCTACAGCAGAAAAATGTAATGAAAAAGAAATATCATGAAAGAAGATCTAAAACCATTGATGCTGAACATGTAATTTTGAAGCTTGGATTCAAGTCTCTGATGTTGCTGTCCTTTATTGCCTGTCTCTCTACTGTTGACATAAATAGATCAGAATTACTTCATGAGGTACACTATCGGTATGGTCATTAAAACTTAAACGAATTAATAATGATATAAATTGAAGTGTTCTGTCTTATTCAAATCTTCCTACAACTGTGCTGGGACTTCATTGTCTCTCTCTGTTGCTCACCTAGGTCTGTTGTTGCTCTCCCTCCTCTGTATCTCTGTTGCTGTCTGTCTCTGTTGCTTTTCTTCATTGTCTGTCTATTTTCCTCTCCATCTTTTGTATCTCGCCTTCTTTTTCTTTATTTTTTAATTGGGTCTTGCCTTCACTGTCTGTCTGTTTTTCCTCTCCTTTAGGGTCATTTTACGGGAAATCGGACACTTTGGAACTCAACCGACACAGATTTTCATCAAACTTTGTGTGCCTTTTAGTGGCAATGTAGAACCCCAGAACTGCATTTGCATGAATCTGCCACTAATATAAAGGGAGAAATGGACTAAGAATGTTTTAAGTAAGAGGGTAGGGCACGACACATTCAAACTCCATTTAAATTACAAACCGATGGTTTTGATGCTGTTTGAAAGCTCTTTTCTGGCTCTACAGAGAACACAAACAACATTGAACTCAACAGTTAGGCCCTTTTTAGTGGCAAGGTAGAACTCCAAAACTGTATTTGCATGAATCTGGCACTAATATTTCAAAGGTTGTTCATGACATTGCAGGCTATGTTTTAGTATTTTAATATCTCATAATTTATACTCGGCTAACTGTTGAGTTCAATGTTGTTTGTGTACTCTGTAGAGCCAGAAAAGAGCTTTCAAACAGCATCAAAACCATCCGTTATTTAAATTGACATAATCAAGGTTGAATGTGTACTGATTTCACATGAAATGACCCACCATGGTCTGTCCGGTACTGTTAACGCAGGGGAGTTGTAAAGAAATAGAAGCCCTGCACTCAGCAGCAGCAGTTTACCGATTTTGGGCCTTTTTTTGAACAAGTCACCAATGTTTTGGGACAATGTTGCCGCCGATTTCTTCCGTTTTCGCTCCTTGTCTTCTTTTTTACCCATTTTCTTTTATTTTACCCACCCTTCGATCCCCCCTGGCTACGGGCCTGCACACACACATAAACACACACACACACACACACACACACACACACTGATGTAGTGTTTAAAGGACATTGGAATGCAATGACACATCTATCAATCATATTTTACAGTCCAAATGTTTTTACACAAGAACAAATGTGTAAAGTTGGGGGCATTGTACTTGCAATTGTGGTTCTAGATGATTTAAACTTGGTTGGGGGGTGGGGGAGCATTTATATTCAATTATATTCAAACTTATTATTCTCCAAATATTACACGATTTTACTCAATGCTTTGTGGACATCAAACCGCAAAAGATGTTTCAAGAAATTAAACATTGTTTCATGTATTTTACATTTTATTCATGTAGTACATGTTTACTGTATTCTGTATGGATGTATTCTGTGGTTTATATTTTCTAAGGTTTATCACCATTCAAGGTCTTCACTCTCCTTGACTTGTTTATTCAGTGTTTTTTAAATACATTTTTCAATTTCTGTTTCATCAACTATGTTCTACAGTTGTAATTGTTTCTTGCCAACAGTTTTAATACACCCAAACTGCTCAATGTCCTTTCTGCCAGACAAGTTCTCTACTATCTAGAAGTATCAGTGTGTGTGAGAATATGTATTATTTCTTTTTTAGAGTGGACTACAGAGGGAAGATTAGGATGAAACCAGGACTAAGGAAATGTAAGACACACACACACACACACACACACACACACACACACACACACACACACACACACACACACACACACACACACACACACACAATTACATTACACACTAGGGGTTGCACAGACTACTCAACTAATACCTTTCCAAGTGCTGGCTGTTGGCAGCACTGAATTAGTTGAAGACAGACACTGGAATACAATGTGATAAAAAGCCAGTGAACAGGCAGAAGAGAACAGAAATACTTTTTCGATTGCATGGGAAATGCATAAAGATATCTCATTTACTTGCAACCAGTCCCAAAATAAGCAATGTGTGTGAAAAACTGAACTCAGCATGTTTTTTTTCAACATGGCCAGTTCCGCATGCTCGAGGCCACAGAACCATTTGCTGCAATGATGTAACAACACAGCTATTCCTGATTGCTTCTTTGTTTATGTTGGTATCCTGCCACTGCAGCCTACGGTCCAGTAGCACAAACAGGAATACATTTTAACAAATTTTATCATTATTCAAAGATAAATGGGACTTACAAAATTTTCAGTGCTTACACACATCTGAAAATAAAAATGTAACGCAGCAAAAACGAATTGCAGACACCATGTTAACATTAAATGAAACCAGGGAAATCTCTTAGCTGGACTTTAATGCAGCAAGGTTTGATGTCGTTTGAGGAGACTGAGTGACGGAGAATGCTCCTTCAGATGAGCTAACATTAATACTATGCAGTCCAGTATTAGAGCTATTTGATGTAGTGCTTTACTGGTACAGTGTTACCAAATCTCAGGGATATCTGTATGACACATGTACGTGTATTAGTTTTCATCCCTGTGCATATTTTATAATTGAACAGTCCTATTTAATCTTACCAAGCAATCAAGTTAATTAAGCTAATTTTAAACAGCTTACTAATGATCTTAATATTGTCCTAAATATTTATGGTTAGACATCATGTCTATCATTAGACATTGTTAGACATAATATGTACTAGATAAAATCGAGCTTTACACTTTAGCAATGTGCTCAGAGACATTTGTTGTAGTCATGTCAAATATTATTTGCAATAATATATATGCAAATGGTGAACTGGCTTAAAACCATTAAGCATTGCTTAAAAATAGGAGGTTCTAACTGTTAACTGTCCAACAGTAGAAGACACAATTGATAAGCTCCATCTACCTTGTTTTAGCATGATGCCAGTGTGCTTTACATCAGACCGTTTGTGGGCAGAGTACCTGAGGCTGTAATTAAAGTCACACCTTAAATCACAGGATTTGGTGCTAGCCCCGCCCCCGATGTGCAAGCTACTGCCAAAATAGTTTTTGTTGATATACATTCATTTTATAACTACAATATCGACTAGCTCTCATACCTATGAGCAACTGGTTAGCCAGTAAAAATGAATAGACCAGCAGCCCCTAATACACTCTGCATGTTCTTTCCTCTTATGTGTTTTCATGTGCAGATGCCTGTGAACTCACTTTGGACCCAAACACAGTAAACACATATGTCTCTGTGTCTGCGGATAAGAGAAAAGTGACTGGTGTGAAGGAGCAGCAGCCATATCCGGATCATCCGGAGAGATTTGATGTCTGTAAGCAGGTTCTGAATGTGGAGAGCTTGACAGGACGCTGTTACTGGGAGGCCGAGTTCAGTGGGAAGAGTGAGAAGTGGACTGGTGCAGGGTTTAGGGTTGACTTCGATTCCCCACTGCATGTATGCAAGTTTTCTGGGACTGAGAACTTTGAGTTCCATCTAGCACCCTGACCCACCCCCACCCAGCCCAAAGACATGGCGTCCGGCAAATTGGAGATGCTAAATTGCCCATAGGTGTGAGTATGTGTACGACTGTATATATTGTGTGTCTGCACTGTGATGGGCTGGTGACTTGTCCAGAGTGGGATAGGCTCCAGCACCATACATAGTTTGGATGTAATACTTCAGTTATGTTATAGCAGGTGTGCGTTGGCGATGAAATTTAATAAATCCATGTAGTGGCTGAGGCCTTTGAGAAGAAGTCTACTGCTTTTTTAAAAATAAGAAATTCGTGTTACGTTTTACTGTATTTGTTTATTTGCATTTATTGTAAAGATATGTGTGTGTCAGTGGCCTAGGTGTGTGTGTGTGTGTGTGTGTGTGTATGTTTGTGTGTGTGTGTGTGTGTGTGTGTGTGTGTGTGTGTGTGGGGGTGGGTGTTTGGGGGGGGGGGCTTTCATGCAGTTCTAAAACCCTTTCAAGTCTGCAGCGCGGTGACGTCAACACCATCCAAACCTTGCCTCTTCTTGCTTAGTGAGTGTGCTGACTGCACCATCTGCTGCCTGTAGGGAACTTTTTCATAACGGGTTAAGAATCATTTAAAGCTGTATTTTGTGGAAAATGCATTTTGCGAACAATTAGCAATAAAAAATATAACATACTAGCTGAATATTTTGGCATCTGTGCTATAACAATAAGCATTTTTCTGTAGAAAGGATACATTAAAACACAGAGTACCTAAATTATACACCTTAAATATCTTTTTAAACAGCACTGATATTTTACATTAAAATGAAGAAATTCTGCATGGATTCACAGTTAAAACCACAGAATTTGCCCCTTAAGCAGTGAAATCCCACTGATTTAACCACAAATTATTTACATTCTGCCTTTTTCAACAAGGTTGAAAAAAGCGTTAAAACCGAGATTAAAAATGAGGTAAAACAGCTTTTAAGATTTTCCCTTTTCATTGCATTCATCACTGTTGTGAAATAAATTAAAGAGATTTTAAATAAAATAATATTTTACTTAGCAGTTTATAATTAACTATAAACACACACACACATTTTCTAAGCCGCTTCTCCTTCTGGGTCGCAAGGGGGTGCTGGAGCCTATCCCAGCTGTCATCAGGCGGAAGGCAAGATGCACCCTGGACAGGTACATTATAAACACATCAACAAGAAACTAAAGGATAAGGAAACATGTTGCTGGTTATGACAAGCATTTAATAATGAATTTGAGGGAGATTGCTCTACAATATCACCAAAACGAGAACTTATTTATTTTATTTTCATTTTTATTTTTTTGTTTCCTCACTTTTTTGCAGAAACTGGTTTTGAAAGCATTTGAGACATGAAGGCTCTGCCTTTCTGCCAGGATCATGTCTCACAAAACAGGATTACTTAGTTTAGTCTAACCCTGCGTTTCGTTTCTCATCATACTGGATCATTTTTCATGGTGTGGTTTATGCAGTGGAGTGCAGGAGGAGCATAAAACCTCCTGCCCGCTTCAATACGATACCGCCTCAGTTGAGGTGGGTTTTACCAAGAAAACAACTTAACATTATTGAACTGGGTTCAGTTCCATTTAACTTGATTCCACAAAGGACCTTCAGAAACATGGTGTCATGGACCGGGTCAGGGGTTCTACAGGAAACACATGAACTGATATGTAAGGATATTAAAGATTAATTCTTTTTTGCTGCGTTACATTTATATTTTATATATACATTAAAATGTATTCCTGTTTGTGCTACTGGACCGTAGGCTACAGTACCAGGATACCAAAAAGATTAAAACAAACACTGATCTGAAGTGCAGTGACCTTCATCACTAAAACAGCAGCTAAAACTAACCTGGTGGACAGCAGGAAATATCTATGCCAAGATCGCTGTTTAGTCCCAGTTTTGGGAACAAGATTCTGATCTTTAAAGATACGATGATCAGGATCCAGTTCGTGTAGAACGTTTGCTAAAGCACGTTCTGCATGGAAAGTTGATCAGATGATGGGAAATAAGAATTTGTTCGGTGCGTGTTTTACACTGACCGATGATGACCGAGAGTTCTAAAGAGGAAGCAGCTTTCAGCCTGTTTATCTGTGTTATCTGGACACACTTGAGAAATGATTTGATTATTATTTGATTATTTAATAATTATTTGATTATTTTCTATTAATCTGTGTAAGGTTGCAGCGATAGCCTCTTTGTTCCAGAGCCGTTCTGATTAGGCAACATTTGCCATGTTGTGTCAGACTGAAACTGTACGCCTGCAGGAAGTTTTGTGAACAGAACGTGATCTACTTCCTGTTTCATATGAGTTTCACATATTTTTACACATCGTGGACGAAACCAGTCCTGCGTGTTCGTTGATGCAAAAAATATTACGAGTAGACTGAAGTGAAACGAAGGAAGTTTTATTACAGAATTCTGGTTACAAACAGAGAACATGCATCATGTATCATGTATCATCGCTCAGGTGAGCTTAAAACCATAAAACACGAATGGGAATGTACTTCCAGTTAGATTTTTCATTTAAAAACGTCAAGGGTATCCGAAAGTTGTGGCACACAGATTTAAGAAAGATATTTTTTCAGGACATGATTAAGTTTTTCCTTTCAGTCATTAAACCTTTAGATAAAGGTTAGATTTTTGTTAACATTTTGAGAGAAAGATAGTAATTAAAATATTTTACAGCTCATTTTGCTCATTATTACAAGGGGTGCCAATGCTTGTGGAGGGCACTGTACCTGTGGACAGGACACCACTGGCCTCTAACTTTACATACCTGTGCACAGGTGACTAAAAGCCCTATATCTATAAAAACATGTGTATGTCCCTATAAGTCTTTAGCTTTATATACCTGTGAACAGGTGACTACCATTAAATTTATATACATGCATATTGACTATTAGTCTTAATAATCCTGTGCACACGTGACTATTGGCCTTTATATACCTGTGTATGGGTTATTACTGGTCTTTATCTGTGACTAAGAGACCTTTATAAATATCTTTATATAATGTAGAGTCTGGATATTTTCCCTGTAATTTTTTAAACGTATCTCTCTGAATATGAATGTTTTTGTTCATGTTTACATGTACAAGGACATTATGTGAGTAAATTGGAAGGGGGATGTTAGATAAGAAAACCGTGGCTCTCCTCACCGTGGCTGGGCCTGGCTTTGTGTCAGCTGTGCTGATTTAACATCTTTCTGCTTGTCACTGTTCAGCAACTTCTACTTCCTCTACTCTGCTTATTCTTATTCTTGGTTTGACAGCAGACCTGCCCTGAAGTCTTTCGCACAGAAGAGGTTTTAAGGTAGGGTTTTGTGTTTATTTCACAAAGTTACTGGGTATAATATGTGTATATATATATATATATATATATATATATATGGATTTGTGTTCGTATGTAGCCATGGGTAAGCTTGTGAAGGCCATCATCCGAGTAGTTGGACCACATGGTCAGGGAGCCCTTGGCGAGTAGCAGGAGAAGCTGCCCTGATTCTGAAGGAATGAGCAGATAATTGTTCTGAAGGGTAACCAGATAACGAGAGAACTAGGCGTAAGAGTTTGTGGAACCATAGACAGAAGACCACAGAGCCGGTTTGTGTGGGTCCGTGGGTCCGATTGCTGGGCCTTTTGAGAGAGCCTGAGTTGGAGTAGCTGTGCCAGAGGTTTGTACGAGCTAAGAGTTCATTTTTAAGTTAAAGGAATGCTTCTACCAAATTGGTTTGTTTTTGCTGTGTTTGATATTATAGATCATATTAGTAATAATAATAATAATAATAAAAATAATAATTCTTTATTTTTATATAGTGCTTTATCAAGAAACCAAAGACGCTTACAATTCAGAGTACAAGTATCAGAGAGCATCTGAGTTTAACATGGTTAAGTCTGACAGGCAGGGATGTAGAGCGGGGTTGAAAGTTTCAGTTTGAGCTGCATATTCTGAACATCTCAGGAATCTGAAGAAAGTGAGGAGAAAAAGGGGCTTCAAATGTAGTGGATAGGTCCTTGGGGAGGAGACCAGCATGGAGTGTCATAATGCAGTGGTGAAGGATATCAGAGGTTAAGGGCAGTTGACGTGGTGGAAGGCGAGGTTCGTTTCTCTGCAATCCTTTCAGTAAAAGTATGATCTGAGGGTGGTTAGCCATTGTGTGTTGGGTTCTGTTGATGAGCTTTGTAAAGAAATCAATTCCGGATCAATAGACTCTTAACGTGGAAGAGCGAATGGCTAAATATGGACTGGCAAATGTGTGGAAAGCAGCTGTCATTATCTGAAGGGAATGGCATGCTGTGGAGGGCGTGGAAGCACAGGAAAGATTTCCATCCAGACCAATAGGTCGACAGGGTACGGGGGCGACGGTGCTTTTGATTGTTTCTTGAGCTCAGAGGAGGAAGTGAAAGAACTGCTGGTCAGCTGGAGGATGGAGTCTAAACATGGAGGAGTTGGTGTCAGATAAGACTCTGCTTGAGGTGCCAAAGCTTTAAATTTCTGAAATTCAAAACATTCGAATGGCCTGGGATGTGAATGGCTCGAAGAATAAGTTGATGTTGGATTGAGTGCCAAGTAAGGTCCCGTAGGAATGGCATGAGTTTTAGGGAACTAGAATGTCCTTTGTTGATTATAACTGCAGACTTGTCGGAGTGGATGAGCATCACTCATCCCCTCCATTCATGTCCCCAAAGGAGTGCAGCAAGGACGACAGGGTAGAGTTCTCGCCAGGCAGAGGAATCACCTGATTCGAGGGAAAGCAAAGCAAACTCTGGAGGCCAAGACGAAGATAACCAGCAGCCACCACAGAAGTCGCCAAAGCCTATCGAAGGAGCAGCTTCGGTGAATAGCTGCAGATCTTCAGGGACTAGCATAGCATCTTCATAGAAGAAAAAGAGATGCCATTCCAGTGTTGGAGGAGGAAGAGCCAGAAGCGGAGTTCCGAGATACATGCATTGTCCAAGGAGAGGTGGTGTTGGAGTGAAGGAACTGAAGAGGCAATGCTGAGAAAGTGGCAGATAAACGAGCATCCTTGAGGTATTAACACTAGAATGACTAAAGCTACGAAAATGTCCGTAAGGGAAGCAGCCATGTAGCCCTCTCCCCTGCTGCGAAGCCATGAACGCCTGTTGTCTTAGTAATGATAAGAAATGCGTTGGAAGCACCACCACCCCCTCCACCCCCCACCCCGCATGCTCACAGAAAGCTCCTACAGCTCCCAAAGCACCAACTGCAAGGTGAACTTGAAGTTACAACCCGAGTGTGTATGTTGCGGATCCTATGGCACGAAGGAGAATCTGTAGAATCGTGTTTGAAAAGTTCTAATTCAAGGGCACGTAGTGGCGCCGGACTACAATTGCGTAAGAACGAGTTAATCTCGAAGACGAGTTCGTTCAGAATAGAGATGCCCAAGAAGAGCAGCTGGAGCTTCAAACATCGAGGCTGCAGCACAAAGTCTGACAGGGCAGTAATAAAGCAATCTAGCAAATCGGGTGGAAGGGAAGCCTAAGACCGAGCCCAGCTGATTGCCAAGGAACTCAAGAGACGTAGATGGACCCAAAGTCTTCCCGGGAGAGAAGACTCCCGAGAGACGCAACATACAGGGATGCTGCGGTGCCGTAGGCCCTCGCGGGTCCCGAAGATTTGTTTGGAATACTTTTGTATGGATGCTGAGAAAGTTCTTCAGCAGTTACAGCAGCCCATAACGATGTTCATGCACCAGAACTGAGAGCTTACTGTAGAATCTACTTTTGAACAAAACTCTCAAGTTTCACTTATTTTTATTAAGAAATCTATAACTCAAGAATTCTTCAACAATTATGACTTATTTCAGAAGGGGTCTTTAGCATATGACTGCGATTAGCCATATTGCGTATCAAAGTTTTGATGATTACTGAGGTTCAGGCTGAATTTCTGATATCCATTACATGAAGACGATTAGGTTTCACATATTATGCAAATATGCAAAACATCTAGGCAGAGCTACCTGCTTTGCAAGGTAGTTTGTCTTGACCCGGGGAACATAGAAAACTGCATTTTATCTCTGATAAGTTTGGCTTAGGAGTTAGAAGGCAAAACGCATTTGGCTGCACTACAGCATCACCCTTTGGTCAATAGGTGTAATTGCTTGCCTAGATAAATGCACATAAACCTACATCTACCTTTCTAGTTTGGTGTCTGTGTGACTCATGATCTATTCTGTGCAACATGTTTTTGATGAGAAAAAGAATAATTATAATAATACAAAGAAAAAATCCTAACAAATACAACAGGGTTCTAGAAACTGTGTGCTTGATCCCTAAAAATCTGAGCAAAGCATTTTTTCAGCAAGTTGCTCATTCAGCTAGACCAAACTAGCAACCTAGGTAGGTTTAGTGCACAGATCAGATTACTGACATCCTAAATCAGTGGGCAAACAGAAGGTTGAATGCATGAATGGCTGCAGTTTCCATTTATATATATATATATATATATACACACACGCACACACACACACACACACACACACATATATATAAACTCATTGACTGTATATATAATATTGATGATATATATACTCATTGGAACATGCAAACACTGTAGCTGTCACTGGATGCAGATGATTGTGTTACATATACATATACCTCTAACAAAATGCAATGCCATTTAAATGATAACAATTAAGATTAAACAAGTAGAACCAAGTTAATTTAGGGCATAATATTCAATAAAGTTAGGAGCACATAAAACAAATATGATTACTTAAAATGAAATACAAAAGATAATGTTATCAATTGTGATTATTTTAAAGTATGACCACATAAGGAAACATGGAGAACATTAAATACCTACTATATAACTGGTGCTGTCCATCTTCATCCTTTTGACCTGCAAAGTTTAGCGATGCTCCTTTCTCACATGCCTGCCTCGCATTCTGTAAGCTGTACATCTCCTGCTTGCTTACCAGAATTCCTGTCCAGTGATGCAAAATGGTGAAAATTACAGAGCTGCTACTGCTCACTCTTCAGAATTTACTTGAAGAGGATTTGAGATTATTCCAGTGGTTTCTGGTCAATGGTGTGGAAGGATTTACTCACATCCCAAGGGCTCAGCTAGAAAAGGCAAGTAGACATGACACCGTGGACAAGATGGTGCAGAGCTACGGCGATAAGGGAGCAGTGGAGATCACACAGGCCATCTTGAAGAAGACAAACCAGAACCAACTAGCTGAGGAACTGAGCACCAAACTCAGAGAGGGTAATGAGGCTGGATAATATTCAATATTTATACTTAAACTAAAACTAAAATTCTGCTGCCTCCAAACGTAATTGACTTGATTCTGTGTCTTATATTCTTTCTAACATGCCGCTTTACCTGTGTCCACTTTCTCAGAGGTAGCTGAAAAGATCCCAGCAGCCTCCACTGCAGCTCCAACTGAAGACTCAGGTAGTGCTCTCACTGCAAATTAACTGAAATTATTATCACCATCACATTTTCTTACCTTTTAGATTGTGGCGATACTTAGATTTAAGAGCAACACGTGTATTTTTGTTTGTTGCCTCCAAATTAATTGAAGCGTCGTGTGTCAGCTTGTTCCTAATTTGTCCCTCAAGACAAATGATTACATTAATGTACATTAAAGGAATTGATACACTGAGTACCAATTTAATTGCATATTCCATGACAGAAAAAAACCCTGATTCCTTATGTGTATTTGACAATAGATCAGCAGCAGCACACACAGCTGATGTCCACTCTGATCCAGAGATATGAACGTATACTGATTGGAAATTCACTGACAGGCCACAAAAAGTTCTTGGAAGACATCTACACTGATCTGATTATAGTGCAGGATGAGAGTGGAGGAGTCATTTGTGAGCATGAAGTGATGCAAATTGAGATATCTTCCAGTAGATCTACTGAGGAGGAAATTTTTGTAAAATGCAATGAACTTTTCAAAGTCCAGCATGATGCGAGTCGATGTAACAGAAACGTGTTGACATCAGGAATCGCAGGAGTGGGCAAAACTGTGTCGGTCAACAAATTCATACTTGAGTGGGCGAAAGGAAAGGAGAACCAAGACTTACACTTCATTTTCCCTCTCCCCTTCCGAGAACTGAATTTGAAGAAGGATAAGAAGTTCAGTTTGATAGAACTCCTAAATCAATGCTTTTTCACTTCAAAAACTGCACTGAGGTCTCTTCCAGAGGACGAAGGTAAAGTTCTGTTTATTTTTGATGGGCTGGATGAATACCGCTTTCCTCTCAACTTTAATGATGGAAAGGAAGTAAGAGATGTCAATCAGAGAACCTCAGTGGGCTCATTGATCACAAATCTCCTGCAGAAACATCTGCTTCCCTTTGCTCTCATCTGGGTAACTTGTCGACCAGCAGCAGCCCATCTGATTCCCCGGGACTACATTGACCTGGTGACAGAAGTGAGAGGATTCAATGATAAACAAAAGAAGGCATATTTCAGCAAATACTGTAGTGAAGATGTGGCATTTAAAATAGTCTCACACATCAAGAAATCAAGGAGCCTCTACATCATGTGTCAGATACCAGTCTTCTGCTGGATCTCTGCCACTGTGCTTCAGCCACTGATGGCTCAAGAGGGCAACGAGAGCAGACCCACAGCCCTGACAGGAATGTATCTAAGATTCCTGCTACAGCAGAAAAACTTAATGAAAAAGAAATACCCTGAGAACACAAGCAAAACCATTGATGCTGAACATGTAATTTTAAAGCTTGGTGAACTGGCCTTCCTTAATCTTGAGCAGGGCACTCTGATGTTCTATGAGGATGACCTTAAGAAATGTGGCATTGATGTCAGCGATGGCACCGTGTTCTCAGGTGTGTGCACACAGATTTTCAGTGAGCAGGAAGGAGTTTCTGAAAGGAATATTTTCAGCTTTGTCCATCTGAGTGTCCAGGAAAGCCTCGCTGCTCTGTATGTTCATCACTCCCACTGCAACAAGCAAAGGAATGCATTCATACCCACGGATTTCTGGAACAAACTTACATGGAAGACAAAGAATCTAACAGATCTTCATAAATATGCAGTGGACAGGGCTTTACAGAGTAAAAATGGACATCTGGACCTTTTCCTCCGGTTTCTTCTCGGCCTCTCACTGGAGTCCCATCAGAGTGACTTAAAAGAACTTCTTCCAAGCCTGAAGATGAAAGGTGAGAGTGTCAGTGACACAGCTGACTACATCAAGAAGAAACTGAGTGAGCAAGTCTTATTTGACAAAAGCTTGAATCTGATCCACTGCCTGAGTGAACTGAAAGACAACTCCCTGATGACTGAAATCCAGAACTACCTGAACTCAGGAGATCTCTCCACACAGACACTCTCATCTACACAGTGGTCAGCTCTAGTTTTTGTGCTGCTGATGTCAGAGGAGACTCAGGAGAAGTTTGAACTGAGGAACTACAGACCTTCAGATGAAGGGCTGAGGAAACTCCTGCCTGTGGTGAAAAACACTAGACGAGCCCTGTAAGTATCATTTACATGTTTTTCTTAAAACACCTGTAGGGTTTTTTTTATTGACATAATTGACAAAGGACTGGTAAGATACAGGATTTATCCACACTATTAAATTCAGATCTGGCAGTAAATCTGCCACTGTGTTAAAGAAATAATATGAAAATAAATGAAAATAGTTACAGCACACCTATGCCAGGATAGACAAAAATGCATAATTAATTTATAATCATTTATACATTCATAATTTACTGGCATCTTTTATTTTATGTATAGTTCTTAAAATTTTACAATGTATCTGTAGACATGACAATATAAAGACTCTTAGAATGATATTGTATTCAGTCAGTCGGACCCAAACATTTGTTTCAGTAATCCCTACTTACTGTATCATGTACTGTATTGTATTATCTTTTGCAGGCTAGCTAGCTGTAATCTCACTGCGGGTTCATGCAAAACATTTTCATCAGTTCTTCTGTCAGAAAACTGCCTGCTGAAAGAGCTGGACCTCAGTAACAATAATCTGCAAGATTCAGGATTAGAACATCTCTCTTCTGGACTGAAGAGTTCATACTGTAAACTGGAGACACTCAGGTGAAAAATGTTAACTTAATAAAGCGCAATAAATGTAAACATAGTAACATTTTTCCTTATTTCTTTATTTATTTTGTGTGATTTTATAATTCTACTGCATTTCTTACTAGCAATCCTAGAACTGTAATAAACACAACATATTGCATTACATAGTCTAAACAACATAATGTGCTTTTTTAGCATTATTTTTGTATATATAATAACATCTATTGTATTTTCTCCTCCTTCCAGATTAGCAATCTGTAATCTTGGAGAAAACACTTGTGAAAATCTGGGATCAATTCTACAGTCAGAGAACACCTCAATTAAAGAATTGGATCTCAGTAACAATGACCTGCAGGATTCTGGAGTGAAACTGCTCTCTGTTGGACTGAAGAGTTCATCTTGTAAATTGGAGATACTCAGGTGAACTCTCTGTGAAGTGAATTCTTCAATGAAATATGTATGTATTGAAAATGCAGTAGGACACCCATGTTTATTACCTGTCCTTGTTTTCTCCCAAACACCCTGCCACCCAAAAACACAGTATAAGTATTTGTGTTACATGGCACAGCTGCACCAGACTGTGATAGAATTGATGATGACAGATTGTGTAGAACTGAATCAGCAGCTCTTGAGATAGATGGTGCAGAAAGTACATACATTTCTGGGCTTTCTTTGTAATGGAGGTGATGATGGCATTCCGCTTTAGATATGTGGTGATTGCCATTCCCAAGAAATTGAATTGGCTCCACAGCTGTCAGTCATGTCACATTTCCTACTACAATAAATGCACTTATTGTTTGTAGAATGTCCCACCATTCACTCTGCTCTTACTTTTCCTTCTTTTCTGCAGATTATCTGGTTGTATGATTACAGACGAGGGCTGTTCTTCTCTGGCTTCAGCTCTGAAATCCAACCCGTTCCACCTGAGAGAACTAGATCTGACCTATAATCACCCAGGAGAGTCTGGATTGAAGCTGCTCTCTGATCTACTGGAAGATCCAAACTGCACTCTAAATATGCTCAGGTATCTGTTAGGGATGTGCAAGAGTATTTGAGTATTTAGTTGACCATTATTACGATTATTGATTATTAAAAGTCATCATTCTAGTATTTCATATGTTCAATCAGGGGAAGATGGAGAAAATATACAGGCTAAAAATTCAATAAAATGTAGATGTTATGTTTTAACAGGAATGTAAAATGAGACAGCTTTGCTCCTATTTGTTTGTATACCTGCTGGCTACTTCATTAAGCCTTTACCAAGCCATGGGCCTGCCAGTAGGCCCAAAGTATTCTATAACCTAAGAATAGATCCATTTTTTAGTTTGCATCAAAGTTCCTGTGGCGACTGAATAATAAGCTTTTGTATGTAATAAACCTGGAATGTTAAGGTGTCGATCGGCTCCACTTACCACATTGGTGCACTTTGTAGTTCTACAATTACAAACTGTAGCCCTGCAAATCTGTCTCTCTACATAATTTCTTAGCCCCCTTTTACCCCATTCTTCAATGGTCAGGACCCCCACAGAGTATGTGTTATTTGGGTGGTGGATCATTCTCAGCTCTATAGTGATCCTGATGTGGGGGTGGCGTGTTAGCGTGTGTTGTGCTGATACAATTGGATCAGACACAGCAGAGAAAGTAGAGATGGCATGGCATGGCCAGCTGATGTCATCTAGGTCCACATACACATCCCTAGTATCTGTAGAGAGAAAGGCAAATGTATTCATTTATATGTGTGTTTCTTCTTTAGAGTGGAACATGGAGGAAAGATCAGGATGAAACCTGGACTAAAGAAATGTAAGATACACACAGTGTACACATTAAATGCTAACATTCACAAAAATTCAGTAGAACAAAGGGAAATTTAGAAGCCAAGGAGTAGATCTGAAACCATTTTCATTTAAAAAAGAAACGCTTTACAGTTAAATGACATTCGGTGCAGACAAAATGTATGTGTAGGCGAATTTAAAGTGTGTGTCAGGCATTAGAGGCTCCTCACTCACTCCATCTCATTATTTCTTACTCTAATAATTATGACTAACTTGCTGCCACCAAAGTTCTCACAGGTTTGTTCTAAGAAGAGTTGATGGAGAAAGTATTGATGAGAGTTGGTTGCTAAGCACTGACTGATTGAGAGTCCTATCAGTTTATTTTCTTTTTACTTAACATTGTCAGTGCTTAAAAGAGGAGGATTTGAGGTGTCCACTTTTCAAATATAGGTTTCAAATATATTACTAGAAATAAAGTACATAACTGAATTTATCCCTCACGTCTATTGAAACAGTGCAGAGAAAATGAACAATATTATTATTATTATTATTATTATTATTATGATTATTATTATTATTATCTAATATCTTCTAATGTGTGTATTTATGCACAGATATCTGTGAGCTCACTCTGGACCCAAACACAGCACACAAAGGATTGTGTATCTCTGAGGAACTAAAGTTGATAAGTTGGTTACCGCAGTTTGGTCTGCATCCTGATCATCCAGACAGGTTTGAAAACTGTCCCCAGGTCCTGTGTAGGGAGAGTCTGACTGGGCGCTGTTACTGGGAGGCTGTGTGGATTGGGTTTCGGGCTATTATAGCCATGGCTTACGGAAGCATCAGCAGGAAAGGAGACAGAAAGGAATGTGAGTTTGGATCCAATGAACAATCCTGGAGTCTGGAATGCTCTAAGAACAAACACTCTGTGCTGCATAATAAGAAGAAAATTGAACTTCCTTCTTCCTCCACTAGCATTATTCCGTACCAGTTCTACACCTCCCTCTTCCCCAAATTTGACAGAGTAGGAGTATATCTGGACTGGCCAGCTGGCACTCTGTCCTTCTACAAAGTCTCCCTTGATGCACAAACACTGACCCACCTACACACAGTCCACACCACATTCACTGAGCCACTCTATGCAGGGCTGATGGGCGGCTTTGGGACCTTTGTGTCTCTCTGTAAAGTAGAATAGCCTCTATGTGAGGTTCAGGCTTCATTATGCCATGCATTTATGTGTACAGTTGATGCTAATTGCACTGTGTAAATCAGTTCTATGTATCAGTGCAATCTAGATATACATTTGCATGCAAAAGTTTGGCCACTCCTGGTCTAATTGCTTATTCGTATTGATTTTCTAAGTGAAATAAGTGCATCTTGTGCACAGAGAACACTCTTTAATGCACATTTAGTGTTTATGTGCTGAAAGTTTTTAAGCATTTGGTGTTGTGATTGCACAGTATTCTGCTCTGCGTTCCTCTTCGATTTTTATTGGTAGCTTGTGTTTTGGATGCGTTGGATTCTACTCTAAAATTTTCTTTATTAGGTTATTTTAAGTATTTTGTGTTGTGAATGTGCTGTACACTTTACTCTGTACTTCCTTTTGGCAGGCTTTATTTTGATTCTCTGCAGAGAAAGACAAAGGTTAGTCATCTGATTTACTTTAAATTACTTCTCTTCTAAGTTGTAAATAAATCTGAAACTGAAACTTTGCTTGTGTGTAAAAAGTGATTTCAGAGCCACTCGGTTCTCCCTGATGGAAACTGTTTACCTTCAGTGTTTTGTGCTTCTGATCATTTTAATAGACGTCAGCGTCACTAATTAATGACGTTCTATTAAAAGACTGGTTTACCAAGAGAGACGCTGGAGGACTTTCACCTGAAATGAGTTCATGAAGCCAGTCTGGTTATAAAAATGATAACAGGACATCAGAGCCAGAATTACTCTTTTAGTATATATTAATTGGACAGTGATAGGACAGTTTGATAACGCATATCATTATCTAAATAAAATGTACTTAGTAAGTCAGCTGAGATGATCTCCTCTCACCTTCCTGATAAGCCACCTACATTAGTAATGACATCTGTCATCAATTCTCAGGAGATATTACAAACAAATGAAATTTGTCTACATGTGTTCTGGACCCTGTTCCTACTTCATTCCTTAAGATGGTTTTTGATTGAGTTCAGGTTTTTATTCAAATCTCAGTACTGAGAGAGTGACCTCAGGCTCAGCGCCGATGCAAAGAACCCTTCCGTTCTGGATTTTTTGGATCTTGCTGCAGGTTTTGTTAATCACAGGCACAATTTTAGAGTAGTTTAAATCATTTTAATTAATAGACTCGTTTTGTTTTCATTGGGAAATCATTCACCAAAAAAAGTTGCGTGTCAGATATCTCCAGGTGGATGTCATGAAACTAAATCACAAAAAAATGAACTGGTGATTGTTGGTACTAAAACTCAGAGGAAGCTGCTTTTAAAGAGATTTTAAGGCTCTGCTGCTGGTTTTTAAAGCTCCTGAACGTCTGTCTGTTTATAATCTTAGATCTGCAGATTCTGAGCTTCAAACACCTTCAGTAAAACACAGAAAACGTGGAGAGGCTCTTTCAGTTCTTCTGCTTCTAAACTGCGGAGCTCAGTTCCACCATATATTAGTCAGTGCTCACTTTCAATTGCCATTTGAAAATGTCTTTAATTTAGTGTTTAATTAAAATTCTACTGCTCTTTGGCCTTAATGAGTGTAGGTAAATACACACAATTTGTTCTATCACTCTAAAGCTTTATCACCTGCTCTATTAGCACAGAGTAAAATGATTAACATTATTGTTACTTTTATTAACGATAGTAACAATAATAAATTCACATTGGGTGTGTGGGCAGCGATGGACCCCCTCACAGCTATGCCCTTGACACACATCAAATTACACAAAATCAACTTATATAACTATGTAATTACCCCACCTGTAGTTATGCCCCTGGTTTCTGAATGCTGGGAATAAAATGTCTTCCCATGCCAGTAAAAATCTTGCAAAATGTCCAGAAATAGTAAAGCCTGAAAGTGTCTGTTATAGCTGAAATATAAAAGGCCAGAGAAAGTATGTTTTTCTTCTTTTTCTCCTCCTTCACAGTGAGGCAGTTCGTGGACTGGAGTGTGTAGGGTTCTCAGGGAGCTGTTCGTTCCCTAAATACTAGGCTGTATCCCTGTGTCATGTAAAAAAGTGCAGCCCCACTGCTGTGTGAATCCTGTTTCAGTATTCTGTAAATAAATTTATGAATTTCTAAATCTCTAAAACTGCTCTTGGACCTCGCTGTCTTAGTTTGCACTCTACTAGAATGTCTGGCTAAAACTCCTGCCATCCATGCCCCAGTAATGAACACTGTTTTTCATTTACATTCGCTGTATTTTAAATGACTAACTCTTGTCTGCAGTGCTGTAAGGTATATTCAGCAGCTCAAGCACTTTGCAAATATATGTTTGCAGTTAGGGCAGAATCATATGTACCACATGCAGCAAGAATACAATGCATAATTACAGTGGTGGACCGTGACCAAGGCCTTCAATTTGGGCCATAAATATTGCAACTTCATCAAAACGTGAGGAGCAAACCCAATAGTAATACTAACTGTTACTATGACTTTAGTAGTTTAGTAGTAGCACTGCGGTAATGTCACTTTACACTAACGAGGTTGAAATTGGCTTTTTATTTGAATTTTCCATTCTACCTCGCATTCAAAACCAGACTACTGCAGCATATAACGAGTTTTTTTCTCACAAAAATTAGTCCTGCGTATTAAAAATGAAGACATGACTGGCTGATTCTGCTGGCACTTTGCAGTTATGCTGCTGGTTAACACCTTGAGACTTCAGTACAGCTCTAGAAGTTCTAACCAGGTTAGGAGTTTGCTTAACTCCTATCTAACTAGATATCACAGAAAAAAACACTGAAAACCCTAACCCTACTGAAAATTACATCTGATGTTATTTTTTTCACTTTTTAAACTCTTTTTATCTTGTACTCCTCTGTGAACACGTGATTTCTTTCATTGGGCTGTTTCATGTGTTTCATGAGGACACAAAACTGTTTTATGTGGACATTAAATTTTTTCCTGTTTCATATGGAATTAATATTGCTTGATGTGTTTTGTGCCGATGCAAGGTTGTTTCAAACATCGTGCTGACACAGAACTGCTTTATGCAAACATACATGATACACTATATTTCCAAAAGTCTTCACTCCCCCATCCAAATCATTGAATTCAGGTGTTCCAGTCACTTCCGTGGCCACAGGTGTATAAAGCCGAGCCCCTAGGCCTGCAGACTGCTTCTACAGACATTAGTGAAAGAATGGGTCGCTCTCAGGAGCTCAGTGAATTCCAGCATGGTACCGTGACCGGACGCCATCCCAACTTTGTGGGAACAGTTTGGGGACGGCCCCTTCCTGCTCCAACATGACTGAGCACCAGTGCACAAAGCAGGTCCATAAAGACGTGGATGAGCCAGTTTGGTGTGGAAGAACTTGACTGGCCTTCACAGAGTCCTGACCTCAACCCCATAGACTGAGTGGAGACTGTGAGCCAGGCCTTCTCGTCCAACATCAGTGTCTGACCTCACAAATGAGCTTCTGGAAGAACGGTCAGAAATTCCCATAAACACTCCTAACCCTTGTGGAAAGCCTTCCTAGAAGAGTTGAAGCTGTTGTAGCTGCAAAGGGTGGGCCGACATCATATTAAACCCTATGGATTAAGAATGGGATGTCAATCAAATTCATATGCGTGTGAAGCCAGACGACCAAATACTTTTGGCGATATAGCGTATATTCATGTAGATGAAGGACTGTTTTATTTTACTTTACACATTAACTAAAAGTTACCTTAATGAATTTCTTTCATATTTATTTGAATATGTGGATTTTGACAAATACAAATAATAATAATCTTCTGGATTAGGTTGCAATGACATTGTGTAACAGATAATCTGTAACATGTAGCACAATACACTTTTAAATTAACCCTCCCAAACCTGTGAATCGGATGTGTTTGCTCTTCTGTTTTCTGCAAAAAAGTACAAAATAATACATACATAACAACGTAATGCACAAAATACATAATGCCATAAGATGTTATGTAACATAAGCTACAACATGTTTTGAATCTTAAGTAAATTTGCTCCGCTCGCTTTGCAGCATGACAAGTTATAACCGGAAAAATCCACAGTCAACTATTTTATCTCACAGACGCAAACTGAGGAGAAAGACCCAAGCCAGAACCCTGCATAAAGTGGCTGAGTGAATGTGGAGTGGACAGTGTGTAGGTGGGTCAACCTGTGTGTATCAGGTGAGACGCTGAAGAAGGAGAGAGTGCCGGCTTCCCAGTCCAGATACACTCCTACCCTGTGGGAACTGAAGCCGGAGGCTGGTACAGCAATTTTCTTCTTATTGTGGCTGAAAGAATGACCACTGTCAGAGCAGTACAGACTCCAGGACTGATTACTGCATCCAAACCAACAGTCATCACTGTCTCCTTTCCTGCTGATGCCTTTATATGTAACTACTATATCAGCCCCCACCCCACTCCACTCAGCCTCCCAGTAACAGCGTCCAGTCAGACCTTCTCTACACAGAACCTGCTCATAGTGATTAAATCTGTCTGGATGATCTGGATATGGCTGATGCTTCTGCACACACTCCGCCTTCCTGTTCTCCTCAGATAAACACAGACGTGTGTGCGCTGTGTTTGGGTCCAGAGTGAGCTTACAGGCATCTGTACCAAAAACACAGATCAGAGGAAATGAAATAAATGGTGTGCATTGAATGACAACTTTCTCATACTACAAAAAGGCCTACTACAAAAGTCTGGGCTGAAGCAATCCTTATACCTTCTGCATGAGTGGGGGGATAAACTTATGTTGGCAGAATGTGCACATTTATGTAAATGATTCAGTTGTCATAACATAAAGAACAAAAACATTTCAGCATAGTTTTCATATATGATCTGGGCAGTTAATGGTACATTTTAACGATAGATAATACCATCAGAATTTTGTTCTTCCAATTACATTATATTGCCAAGCTGCAAAAATACTTTATTTAAAAAATATTTTATATCCTTTTTTAATAACTTTTATAACCTCAAGACTGGAGTATTACAGTGTCCTTCTGGCTGGTAGATCTTATAAATCTTTGATTTCAAGTAATCCAGAGTGCAGCAATTCGAGAGCTCACTGTAATATGAACATTTTTTCATACTGTTTCACCTCTGCACTGGCTGCCTATTAAATTCCTCATTGATAAGGAAACAATATGTTTTCTAATGTAATGGTCACCAATTCTCCTCCCAGAGATTATCCAGCCAAACAAAGACATAAGTTACTTGGCTGGAGCAGGTATGGCAGATTGTGGACGGAACTCCACAGGAAGGTTCATCTCCAGGACCAGGGCTGGTGACCACTGCTGTAATGTCTACTTGCTTACCTCTGCTTTTTTGTTGTTCCTGCTTCTGCTAGATCTTATTGCATCCTATTTCACCAGTGCAGCAGGTTTTCCAAAGAGAAATGAACAATGCTTCCAGAATTTCCATATCCTTTATTTTAACATTAACATACCTTTCTAATCCGATCGAACAATTCTAATGTCCCCACGTGAACACAAACTTGTGTTTTTACCACTTAATTCCTAAATCTGGGTTTTGATGTAATCCCTGAAAAGCTGCCCTCTGACAAGTGTGATTGTAAAACGCACTATAAATATTATGTGTTAACTTCACACTGAATACAGTGAACTTACATTTCCTCAGTCCTGGTTTCATCCCAATTGTCTCACTATATTCCAGTCTGAAGGAGAAAATACAAACAAAAACATAAAAATGTAACGTGTTTAAAATTGACCAATGTAAGCAAACAAAGATATAAAGCTCTAGTGTGCTTGCTTTTAGAGACAGTAAGTCAGCAGCTCACTGAAGTTTCTCCAGTGTGCAGCATGCATCTTCCAGTAGATCAAAGAGCAGCTGCACTCCAGAGTCTCCTGGATGATTGTAGGTTAGATCCAGTTCTCTCAGGTGAGAAGGGTTCAATTTCAGAGCTGAAGCCAAAGAAGAACAACCTTCATTGGTGACCATACAACCAGACAATCTGCAGAAAAGATGGAAAAAGAGGATCTGGTTTACCCACAGCAGAATGTCACTGAACACCAGAAATCATCATTTAACATATCATATAAAATCTCTAATTATCATGAAGTTCACCTGAGTGTCTCCAGTTTACAGTATAAACTCTTCAGTCCAGCAGAAAGCAGCTCCACTCCTGAATCCTTCAGGTCATTGTTACTGAGATCCAACTCTTTCAGGGAGGAGTTTACTGATTGTAGGGCTGATCCCAGTGTTTCACAAGATTTCCCCCCAAGATAACAGAGGGCTAATCTGCAAGGGGAGACAAATTACAACTGATGTTATGATATATGCAAAGAAGAATTTAGGAATGGAATAGGAAAAATATAACATTGTTTAGAGAGCACACAACACATTTTTGTGTAATTGTATATGATCGAGTTGGTCACAATAAAATAAATAGAACTGAAAATATAGTGGATAAGGAAACATGGAAACATAAATAATTTTGTTAATATCTTAACTATAGTTGTTGGGCCTCACTGACCAACCAATTTCTTCTTCAAACCCACTGACACAGTTTTCACAAATATTCACCAATGCTTTATTTTGGGATTTGCTCCGAGGACATTTCTTAAGAACAAATAAAAAATGTAGGAAAATATTGTTGAATTCTTCTAATTTTTGCCAGTCAAAAATGGTTTCACAAAAAACTCACCTGAGTATCTCCAGTTTACACTGTGGACTCTTTAGTCCAGCAGAGAGAAGGTCCATTCCTGAATCCTGTAGATCATTGTTGCTGAGATCCAGCTCTATCAAGGGTGAGTTTACTAATTGCAGAACTGATCTGAAATTTTCACAAGCCTTTCCCTCAAGATTACAGGCAGCTAGTCTGTAAAGGTAGAGAAATTACAACAGACACTACAGTGTGAAATTTGCAAATAATTTTCAAAGTAGCCTTGAGAAGACAGAGTGTAGCTCAGCCTAATGAAACAAGTTTCTATTATCTTCTTGATAAGCCACCTATATCAGTAATGACATCTTTCTCTTTTATCTCTTACAACTGTTATAAACAATTTAGGTTTGTCTACATGGGACATTGACCCTGTTCCTACTTTAGTCCTTAAGAGGGTTTTTGATTGTGTTCAAAATGTTAATTATTGTAAACTGTGTTCTGTCAACAGGTACTGTTCCACAACAAGCTGCCTCAGTGAAGCTTTACTAAAAAAACAGCAGCATGAATCTTTCCATACTCAATATTTTTTAACGTAAATTCTTAGAAAAACTTGACTTTAAATGATTAAATGTGCATCTAGTACTAAACAAGTTATTTGAAAAATTCAATCAGGTTTATGTTCTAACTATAAAACTGGGACAGCACCGATTTATGTTGTGAATAATCTTAGGCTCAGCGCTGCTAAACACAATCTAATCCACTGGCTTTCATACAGGGTAGCCCGCTCACGCAAGGTTTTAGAATGGTTTAGTTCATATTAACAGAATGGTTCATCTTAGGGCCTTTGTGTTTCTCTTTGTACAGATTATCTCTTGGTGATGTCATTAGGAAGTATTACATCAATTTTCATAGCTATGCTGATGACACAGGTATGTGTCCAATATTTTTCAGTGGATGTCACAAAATATTTGACGACTAAGTCACAAAAAAACTGAAATAGTGATTCTTGGTACTAAAGCTCTGCCTTATGAGGAGCTCAGTTCTTAAGTTTCATACACAAACCTGAAGTACAAAATAGCCATGAAAACAGTACGTCCATTAAACTGAAACAAAACAGTCAGACAACAAAACAGAGACCTGCACTGGCTACCTACCTGTCTTTGCGGTCATGTGCTGAGGAACCTTATTTTTAAAGTGTTGAATTTTATAAAGATACATTTTTAGGAAGGTGGTGAGTCTCAACCCATCCGTAATTATAAAGAATTAGCCCTTTGGTAGATGTTCCTTTTACACCCAAGCATGATCTGCTTGAGATTTTTAACACTTCACAACATTCAAAATTTTTTGGAATGTGTTACAGGCATCAATTTTAGAATGAGCACATGTTTGCAAAAACAATGAAGTTCATAAGATAAAAAATAAAATGTCTTGTCTCTGTAGTGTTTTCATTCAGATGCATGTCAAAATCGATTTATAAATCATTGCTTTCTGTTTTTATTTGCATTTTACCTGCTGTACCATTATTTTGGAATTGAGTGTGTATTTCTATCTGTGTGCTTCCTGTTTTTTGTACTACCAGATGGACGGGGCTGCTCCTTTTTTATACCGGACAGTCTAACCTGCTTCTGCGCTGACAGGCACCTATGATCTGGGAAAACCAGAGGAGGCAGACTGTGCATCTACATGAAAAAAGGTCGGTGTATGAACACTTTAGTTGTTTCTAGCCACTATTCTGCAGCAGTGGAATACAGTAAAATGCCAGCCCCATTATTTACTGAAAACTTTCTACCATCTTTAGTCTCTGTGTTTACATCACACCAAATGCCATCACTAAGGATGCATTAGGATGCTCTATTAGCCTCTGAATCATAATCGAATCGAATCATGAGGTGCCTAAAGATTCCCACCCCTATTAGCAAATGTACAGACAGCATAGTGATCATAAGAACTATCACCACACAACCCAAGCAGAAGCCCGGGCTGAACACTAAAGTCCGCTCCCTGCTCACAGCTTGCATCGTTACATTCGTGGTGGGTAACAGTGGCACTCAGGGCATGTAGAAATAGCCTCACCACCATCAGCAGTGCCAAGGCTTCATATTCACTGAAAATACAGGAACAATGTCTGTGCTCGTTTTGAGGCATCCAACACTGAGCCAGCAGTGATCTTGCCACCTCATATTTTCACAGCATTTGACAGATGGCCTTATATTTTCCAATTATATAAATGAATGGTAGTTGTGCATTACAATGTGCAGAAGTGTGCTATAGAGCTGTACAATCATTTGTATTTTTATCATTATTGTGATATGAGTTTCTGCCATAAACACATTTTTAGAGCTGCAATGACAGATGAAATGACCTTACATGTAGCGCCAAGGAGGTGTCCTTACCTTGCCAGCACAAACTGTTAGAAGCCTAATGAGTGTTTCTTTGTGCTAGGATTGAACCTTCTCACTAACGCAGGTGACGAGTAACAACAATTAGGCTAAAACATGATTGCTCTCACAATCAGTATTGTGTTTTATGTGTGCAAGACAGACGTCACAACAAACATTTAATTAGAATTATATATATATGTATATATATATATAATCAGCAGGTGACTGATATGACTTTCCCCCCTGTATATATATATATATATATATATATATATATATATATATATACAGTGGGGAGAACAAGTATTTGATACACTGCTGATTTTTCAGGTTTTCCCACTTGCAAAGCATGTAGAAGACTAATTTTTATCATAGGTACTCTTCAACTGTGAGTGATGGAATCTAAAACAAAAATCCAGAAAAATACTTTGTATGATTTTCAAATAATTAATTTCCATTTTATTGTGTGAAATAAGTATTTGATACACCAGAAAAAGAAACTTAATATTTGGTACAGAAACCTTTGTTTGCAATTACAGAGATGAGACGTTTCCTGTAGTTCTTGACAAAGTTTGCACACACTGCAGCAGGGATTTTGGCCCACTCCTCCATACAGATCTCCTCCAGAGCCTTCAGGTTTCGTGGCTGTCGCTGGGCCACACGGATTTTAAGCTCCCTCCAAAGATTTTCTATTGGATTCAGGTCTGGAGACTGGCTAGGCCACTCCAGGACCTTAAGATGTTTCCTACGGAGCCACTCTTTAGTTGCCCTGGCTGTGTGTTTTGGGTCGTTATCATGCTGGAAGACCCAGCCACGACCCATCTTCAGTGCTCTTACTGAGGGAAGGAGGTTGTTGGCCAAAATCTCATGATACATGGCCCCATCCATCCTTCCCACAATACGGTGCAGTCGTCCTGTCCCCTTTGCAGAAAAGCATCCCCAAAGAATGATGTTTCCACCGCCATGCTTCACAGTTGGGATGGTGTTCTTGGGGTTGTACTCATCATTCTTCTTCCTCCAAACATGACGAGTGGAGTTTAAACCAAAAAGTTCTATTTTTGTCTCATCAGACCACATGACCTGTGATGGTCCGACGGAAAAGACACGTGGGTACGTTCCAGTTTGAGGTGCAAAAATCGGTGTTTATTAAATCCCAGTGAAAAACCAAACAAAAAAAAACAAAAATGCAATTTATCCAATGCCAAAAAGAAAAATATTTACAAATATATACAGCTTAATTTGAATAGTCAGTTATTCAATCACAACTTGAGAGGGTTTCAGGCTTCAACCACATTCCATTACCTCTCCCACAAGACTGGCTCATTCTGGTCCATCTAGGGCTTTTATAGAGCTAAACAGGAAGTGCTATGACGTGGCGCGGGGGGGGGGGGGGGGGGGGGGGGGAGTTCACTATAAAAACGCAGCAAACAAAGGGTCCTGTTTTCCTCCCTGACTGAAAACACGGCTACCTTCCTCTGGAGTCTATTCACAGGTAAGTACTTGTTGCCTTCCCCAAGTGTTTCAATAATGTTAGTTTATAATATATGTTTCATTACATCACTAAATCAATCTAAATTTACAAATAATAAAACATTCACATTCACCATTAAGTTTTGTTTCTTTTCTCTGCAGGTTTACTCTTGTTCCCCAGCATAACCACTCAATCAATAAATGCTATTTAAAAACAGTTTGTGTCTCTGAGTATGAAATGTCACCATTACCTAGAAAATTTAAACATATGTACATTGTGGTGGAGGGCAGCTCCGTCACATAACCTTCTCCCATTCCTCCTCTGGATCATTCAGATGGTCATTTGCAAACTTCAGATGGGCTTTGACATGCGTTGCCTTGAGGAAGGGCACCTTGCGTGCACTGCAGGATTTTAATCCTTGACGGCGTAGAGTGTTACTGATTGTTTTCTTTGAGACTGTGGTCCCAGCTCTATTCAGGTCATTGACCAGGTCCTGCCGTGTAGTTCTGGGCTCATTCCTCATCTTCCTCAAGATCAATGATGCTCCACGAGGTGAGATCTTGCATGGCGCCCCAGACCGAGGGAGATTTTCTGCTATTTTGCATTTCTTCCATTTTCTAATTGCACCAACAGTTGTTGCCTTCTCACCAAGCTGCTTGCCTATTGTCCTGTAGCCCATCCCAGCCTTGTGCAGGTCTACAATTTTATCCCTGATGTCCTTACACAGCTCTCTGGTCTTGGGCATTGTGGAGATGCTGGAGTCTGACTGATTGAGTGTGTGGACAGGTGTCTTTTATACAGGTAACGAGTTCAAACAGGTGCAGTTAATACAGGTAATGAGTGGAGAACAGGAGGGCTTCTTAAAGAAGAAGTAACATGTCTGTGAGAGCCAAAATTCTTACTGGTTGATAGATGATCAAATACTTATTTCACACAATAAAATGGAAATTAATTATTTAAAAATCATACAATGTATTTTTCTGGATTTTTGTTTGATTCCATCACTCACAGTTGAAGAGTACCTATGATAAAAATTAGTCTTCTACATGCTTTGCAAGTGGGAAAACCTGAAAAATCAGCAGTGTATCAAATACTTGTTCTCCCCACTGTATATATATATATATATATATATATATATATATATATATATATATATATATATATATATATATATACAGAGGGGGAAAAAAAGTATTTAGTCAGCCGCTGATTGTGCAAGTTCTCCTACTCAGAAAGACGAGAAACGTCTGTAATTTTCATCATAGCTACACTTCAACTATGAGAGACCAAATGAGAAAAAAAATCCAGGAAATCTCATTGGAGGATTTTTAAAGAATTTATTTGTAAATTATGGTGGAAAATAAATATTTGGTCACCCACAAACAAGCATGATTTCTGTCTCTCACAGACCTGTAACTTCTTCTCTAAGAAGCTCTTCTGTCCTCCACCCTTTACCTGTATTAATGGCACCTGTTTGACCTCGTTATCTGTATAAAAGACACCTGTCCACAGCCTCAAACAGTCAGACTCCAAACTCAACCATGGCCAAGACCAAAGAGCTGTTGAAGGACACCAGGGAGAAAGCTGTAGACCTGCTCCAGGCTGGGAAGAGTGAATCTACAATAGGCAAGCAGGTTGGTGGGAATAAATCAACTGTGGGAGCAATTGTAAGAAAATGGAAGACCTACAAGACCATTCATAATCTCCCTCGATCTGCGGCCCTACGCAATATCTCATCAAGTGGGGTCAAAATGATCATGAGAACGGTGAGCAGAAATCCCAGAACTACACGGAGGGACCTAATGAATGACCTGCAGAGAGCTGGGACCAAAGCAACAAAGGCTGCCCTCAGTAACACACGACGCCGAGAGGGACTCATCCTGCAGTGCCAGGCATGCCCCCTGCTTATGCCAGTACATGTCCAGGCCCGTCTGAAGTTTGCCAGAGAGCATATGGATGATCCAGAAGAGGACTGGGAGAATGTCATGTGGTCAGATGAAACCAAAATAGAACTTTTTGGTAAAAACTCAACTCGTCGTGTTTGGAGGAAGAAGAACGCTGAGTTGATCCCAAGAACACCAAACCTGCTGTGAAGCATGGGGGTGGAAACATCAGGCTTTGGGGCTGTTTTTCTGCAAAGGGGACAGAACGACTGACCCGTGTTGAGGGAAGAATGAACGGGGCCGTGTATCGTGAGATTTTAAGCCAAAACCTCCTTCCATCAGTGAGAGCACTGAAGATGGAACGTGGCTGGGTCTTCCAGCATGATAACGATCCCAAACACACCACTCGGCAACGAAGGAGTGGCTCCGTAACAAGCATTTCAAGGTCCTGGAGTGGCCTAGCCAGTGTCCAGACCTCAACCCCACAGAAGAATTGTGGAGGGAGTTGAAAGTCCGTGTTGCCCAGCGACAGCCCCAAAACATCACTGCTCTAGAGGAGATCTGCAGGAGGAACGGGCCAAAATACCAGCTACAGTGCAAACCTGGTGAAGACCTGCAGGAAACGTTTAACCTTTGTTGGCACTGACAGAGGTCATGTTACAAAGTATTGAGTTGAACTTTTGTTATTGACCAAATACTTATCTTCCACCATAATTTACAAATAAATTCTTTAAAAATCCTCCAATGAGATTTCCTGGATTTGTTTCTCATTTGGTCTCTCATAGTTGAAGTGTAGCTATGATGAAAATTACAGACTAGGAGAACTTCAATCAGTGGCTGACTGAATACTTTTTGCCCCACTGTGTGTGCGTGTGTGCGTGTGTGTGTGTGTATATATATATATATATATATATATATATATATATATATATATATATAATGTACACACCTTAGTGTTTATGAGCAAAGCTGTTGAGCGATGTTGACTGTTTCTCAGCATTTCGCTCACAAAATATGTTTGCAGTTCTGATGTAAGTAGTGATAATATTTCTTTCCTTGTATTTTGCACAACAGTAAGTGGCGCTTTTACAGTATTGTATTTTGACAGTTGCAGTTAGAGATTAGTTAGACTTTGGATCACACTTTTAAAAACCTCTAAAACATTTGAAACCTACTTTTCTTTATTTTATATACCTTTTTGGCCCTTGGCCCACTATAAACACTGCACTGTGGCCCACCTTTGGGCAACCATGGTAGTTTAGAAACTTACATTTGGTGTTTTTATATATTACTCTCATGGCTACACTTTGTTTACAGTTTAATATGTTTTCTCATTTTAACTTTTTTTAGTCAAGATTAAATTCACAAAAAGGTCACCTGAGTGTCTCCAGTTTACAGTGTGAACTCCTCAGTTCAGCAGCGAGCAGCTCCACTCCTGATTCCTGCAGATAATTATTACTGAGGTCCAGCTCTTTCAGGGAGGAGCTGACTGATTTTACAGCTGATGCTAGTTTTTCACAGGAGTTTGCGGTGAAATTACAGCCAGCCAGTCTGTAAAGGAAGAATAAATAATCTATATTGTGCAGTAATATGTGAAAATTTAAACAAGTGACGTTAATCTCCATGTATCACTTTGTTTTGCATCTAGAATAAGTAGAATAATAATGTTTCAACCTAATACTACATTAAGGTACACCTGTTTAATAATACAACAGTAACGGTCTTTGGATAATTCTACAGAAATGTCCACGGGTGTTACCTTTCTTATGTGTAACCCCAATGAGCACAGGTTACACCCGTGACATTTTTAATGAAAAATGCATTTTACAAAATGGCTACTACAGAGCATCAAGCCACACTCTGTCAATCATTTGTATTCTATTTTTTCACAGTTACCTCGGAATAAAGTCGGTCGCACCAGTGACTTCAGCTAAAAGCTTCATATGAAATCATGAGCTTCATAGATCCTCAGAAAACAGGTCAAAGAAAGTTGAGTGACATCATCTGTGTGACTTTTATTTCAAAATAAGATTTTTTGTTGCGCAGTAACACCAGCGACACGATTCCTGGAGACCACAACTTTCATTGTACTTTCATTTATTTTATAATATTTACTTGGCTTTTGTTTTGTTCACATATTCCACGGTCATGTATAGATTATTGTAGTTAAAATTGCATAAAAACATGTTTTTTTCTTCAAAATGTTGCCTCAGCCTTCACACACGACTGTGAGGACAAGCTCTTCTGTGGTGATTGGAATTCAAGGCAACTGACTTAAAAACTAATATTGCTAAATTGGTGGCTAAAGCAGGTGTAATTGCTAAAAGAACATATTGCTTTATTTAAAAATATAAATAAACTGTAACCCTAACATGTTTTGAAGTGTAATATATCTGGAAACGCTAGTGACACAAAATGGACATTTCTGTAGAATGACCCTTTTCTTCTCTAGTTAGATGTAACTTGTATGGGTGAAAGTTAAACTCCACAATTATGAGGCCATTACGTTATCATAAATTCACAGCACATCTTAAACAAATTATTTCCTGAATTAAATTTTAAAAATCATATTGTTTTGACAACAAGAATGAATTTTCATAGTCATGAAATTAATAAATAATTATTAATCAATTTAATGTATATAATGTTTATTGCATATAATGTATACTTTCTCCATATGTGTTTCCGTTCAAGAGTTACATAAAGCTCACCTGAGTATCTCAAGTTTACAGAGAGAACTCTTCATACTAGCAGAAAGCAGATTCACTCCTGAATCCTGCAGGTCATTATTACTGAGATCCAAACTCCTTACCGATTTCAGAGCAGAGCAGAGAGTTTTACAGGAGTCCTTTGTGAGATTACAGTCTGAGAGTCTGCAAAAGGGTAATAAACATATTATTATAAGTGTATAGCATAGTTACAAGCTACATAGTTAAAAACATTCCAGAAAATATTTTATTAAAAATACATTGTTACACTGAATGTTGATTATACTGTGTTAAAATTGCTGAATCTTTGATGTTCCACTGAAAATCAAATGAATATAGTTTCATTGGCCCTTGTTCATCAAAGGTGTGTCAAACAAGCAGAGACTGGAGCGGAATGATGTGTGAACCACTCTCAACTGTCATACAGCATCAAAACCCATGGTGGATTAAGCACAGCTGATGAATCAGATTCAGTTGTGTGTTAACAAGTGCCTGCTCTCTTATTCACATATATTTACTTTTTATATTGACTTTTAGCTGCCTCTAGTGGCATGTTTTAAGAATAGAGTATCCGGATTAACTTCCACACTGAAACAAAGCAGGGAATTAGGGATTAAATGAAGAATCCAGCAGGCCTAATCTATATCCAGGCAAAGAGCCAGAGTGAGTCTCTGTATCTCCATTCACTACTGCTTACACATGGATGGTGTCATTGCACCACAGTCTAGTCTCTTCATCTATTGAACAACTGAAATGTCAACATATGTTTGTCACTATCATTGCTAAAGTTTAGTCATAAATGGAATTACCATTAAATTGAATTATTGAATTGAATTAATTGCCATGAATTACAAAAAAATTATGTGAACTAATTCACATAAAAAGTGACATGTGCATAAACAACACATTCTGCCCAATATTGAACTTTTCTTCCCACAAAAAGTGAATTTGCATTGAAATATTAGTATTATTATTATTATTGGCAGTGTTATTAACAGTCTCATGGTCTAATTATAATAAATATATGGCACTAGCAAAATGGACCTGAACAAGATATACACAGACCACAGGCTCTGGACTCTTTGGTTGTCTGATTATTGTTATTACAACATTGGTTTTATTCCATGTAGTTCTGCTAGCATGGATGGGAGACAGGAATTCATTCATATTTTGTGTCTTTGGACTTTTTTCATCATTTAAGAATCACAAAAAAATTACCTGAGTGTCTCCAGTTTACAGTGTGAACTCTTCAGTCCAACAAGAAGGAGCTCCACTCCTGAATCCTGCAGGTCATTATTACTGAGGTCAAGCTCTCTCAGGGCAGAGTTTTCTGATTGTAGAGCTGAGCAGAGAGTTTCACAGGTATCCACAGTGAAATTACAACCAGCTAGTCTGTAAAGTGAGAGCAAATATAATGCATGGCATACTTTAATCAGGAAAATTGGAATGGAATAAAGTTATTGTATAAGCACACTAAATACAAAAAGCCAGCCATACAAAACATAGTAAAATGTACAAAAAACATAGAATGTGAACATTTTATTACGTTAAACTTTTTTTTTGTTTGAATGTTTTAAAGTTTGTATTTTATATTTCTTTTTCAGAAGAATATTACAGAAAAACTATTATTACTACTACATACTGACTATAAACAGGATGAGTAAGATCTTTTACAAGCTAACATTATAAGTAAGATGAGTGATATCTTCATCATTGAGGAAGACCAAAGCTTTTACTTCAATGTGAAACATTGTGGATTGGAAGCTTAGGGCCACTGAGTTCCCTGGGTTGAATCAGGAAGTAGATTTGGGGCCTTTCCTATAGGCCTCGCAGAATTGTATGTAAGCCTGATTATTAGAATTGTTCTTTTCTTTTGTTTTCTTTTTTATCTCTCCTGTTTTGACAAATTCCCTTTGATGGAGTGTCTGTTAATCAGCTGTGTAGGTGACTGGAATGACTGTCAGCTGTTGTCCAAAAAGTTGAAAGACACCTTTTAAATGTTTGAGATTGCACCCTGATAAAAACAATGGTCACTATTTGCCACGGAAATAATGCCAATTTAAAATTTTAATCATAACATGTAAGAGTGCATTGGTGTGAACTTATTACCAAAGAGCACCTTAGTGACTGTCCATGATGTACCTGGATTAAATAACTTGAGCATGCCAAAAAGCCTCCATCTGGCAAATCAGAGTAAATCTTTAAATTGTTTTTTTTTTTATTGGGCTCTTGGGCTCTGAGATTAGTGATCTTGCTCAAATACTAGCAAATGTTATGTTAACTGAAATATAACACTCACAGAGCTTTTCTGTAGACATTCACTGCTGGGATCAGTCTCCTATAACCTGCCTCTGATGTGTTGTATTTCTTCAGGTCCAGCTCATCCTGCACCTTCTCTGAGGTCAGGAGCATGCAGGCAAGTGCTGAACACTGTCCAGGAGACAGCCCCTCCTCTGAGCATTTCTCGGATTGTAGATACTTATCAATCTCACTGGAGAGAGACTGGTCATTCATTTCAGACAGACAGAGGAAAAGATTGAGAGATCTTTCAGTTGAGAGGTGACACTGTTTGTCTTCTCCTTTGATTAATTTCTTGATGTACTTTATTGTTTTCTTTAAACTCCACTTTGCCTGGGTCAATGTATACTCATATACTTTGATTAATTTCTTGATTTTCTCTATTGTTATTTCTGAGCTGCTCTTTGCCTGGGTCAGTGTACAGTAATACTCTTCGATTAAGTTATTGATGCAATCCATTGTTTTCTCTGTGCTGTTTGTTATCTGAATGAAATCAAAATCATATATTCTGACTAAGTCTTTGATGCACTCTATGGTGTAAATCAGTTTATCATCATATCCTCTGATTAAGTCTCTGATTAATGCTATGGTTTTACCTGAGCTTCTCTGTGCATGGGTCAGTTTATCATGTCCTTTGATTAAGTCCTTGATGGACTCTATGGTTTTCTCTGAGATGCTCTCTGTTTGAGTCTGTTGATCAGCAGAGCCTTTGATTAACTCTGTGGTTTTCTCTGAAATTCTCTGTGTTTGAGTCGATGTTTCATATTTTATTATTAAGCCCTGGATGCGCTCTATGATTTTCTCTGAGATGCTCTCTGTTTGAATCAGTTTAACAGCAGGAACTTTAAAATAACCTACTGAGCTACTCCGTGTAAAAATCTGTTCAAAGTCCTGTTCATTGATTAACTCAGCGGTGCTCTCCGTTTGAGTCAGTTTATGATCATGCTCTTTGATGAACTCTATGCTTTTCTCCGCGATGCTCTGCATTTGAGTCAGTTTATGATCATGCTCTTTGATGAACTCTATGCTTTTCTCCACGATGCTCTCCGTTTGAGTCAGTTTATGATCATGCTCTTTGATGAGCTCTATGCTTTTCTCTGTATGTTCTGTATGTTCATCATGTTTTTTGATGAATTTCTTGATTGACTCTATGTTTTTTTCTGAGATGCTCTCTGTCTGAGTCTGTTTATCATTACGCTCTTTGATTACCTCCAAGGGTTTCTCTGCATTGCTCTGTTTGTGGGAAAATCGATCAGATTCTTTGATTAAGCCCTTGATGCGCTCTATGGTTTTCTCTGAGTTGCTCTTTGTGTAAGTCACTTTAAATTGAGATCTGTTGATTAACTCTTGGATGTACTGTATGATGTCCTCTGAGCCACTGTCTTCATCATCCAGGAGGCCCCAGAGAAGTCTCTGATTGGACTCCAGTGAGATGCCCACCAGGAAACGGAGGAAAAGATCTAGGTGTCCATTCTGACTCTTTAGAGCTTTATCCAGAATGCTCTGTAGCAAGCAATACAGTGGAGCACTCCTCAATTTCTCCTCTGGTGTAAAAATCCGCAATACCTTATTGTTCTCAGTCACATAGCAGTAAAATACATAAACAGCAGCCAGGAACTCCTGAAAGCTCAGGTGAACGAAGCAGTAGACCTTCCTCTGGTGAAGCACACATTCCTCCCTAAAGATCTCAGTGAAAATCCCAGAATACACTGAGGCCTCAGTGACATCAATGCTGCTCTCTCTCAGATCCTCTTCATAGAACATCACATTGCCCTTCATCAGCTGTTTGAAAGCCAGTTCAGCCAGTTTCAGAAGAATGGCTCTGTTGGACTCCAGCAGGTTCTTTGGGTCTCTCTCATCTTTCTCCTCATACTTCTCATTCTTCATGTTTGTCTGAGTGATCAGGAAGTGCGAGTACATCTCAGTCAGGGTTTTAGGAACTTCTGTATGATGCTGCTTCATGATCTGCTGAAGAACAGTGGCTGAGATCCAGCAGAAGACTGGAATGTGGCACATGATGTGGAGGCTCCTCGCTGCCTTAATGTGGGAGATGATTCTCTCAGCTTGGTCTACATCACTGATCCTCTTCCTGAAGTACTCCTCCTTCTGTGGGTCATTGAATCCCTGAATCTCTGTCACACGGTTGATGTGTTCAGGAGGGATCTGACTGGCTGCTGCTGGTCGGGAGGTGATCCAGATCAGAGCAGAGGGAAGCAGCTCTCCTTTGATGAGGTTGGTCATCAACACACCCACTGATGATGTCATGGTGATGTCAGATACTTTCTCACACTCTTCAAAGTCCAGTGGAATTCTGCTTTCATCCAGTCCATCAAATATAAACACAGATTTCATCTGATCATAACTATCTGGATCCAGATCTTTGAGCTCAGGATGGAAGGCACACAGAAGTCCATGAAGACTGTAGTGATCGTCTTTAATCAGGTTCAGCTCCCGGAACGGAAGCACAATCATGAGTTCTACATCCTGATTGGCTTTTCCTTCAGCCCAGTCCAGAATGAACTTCTGCACAGAGACAGTTTTTCCAATTCCAGCGATGCCTTTAGTCAGAACTGCTCTGAGATTTTGCACTCCTAGTTCTTTGTCTTCTTTTCTTGCTTTGTGTCTGAACTCTTTTTCTGTCACAGCTCTAACATTTTCTTTTTCCATTTCTCTTTTAAGACCTTGTGCAGATTTAAAGATGTCTGAGCAGTTGATTGGAGCGTCATGTAGTTGTTTCCTGGATGTTTTCTCCATCTGTAGAACCTCATGTTCCTTATTCACTCCTTCACTCTCTCCTTCTATGATGTAGAGCTGAGTGTAAATCCTGTTCAGGAGGGTTTTGTTCTCTTCTGTTTTGATTCCCTCAAATAAGATCTCGTATTTGTTCTTCATGTTAGTTTTGTATTTCTCTAAGACTCTGTGCAGGACATCATCAGCTTGTTCGTAAGACTTCTGCTGTCGTTCACCTGTTCCTTCTGCCAGATGGTTTGTCTGCAGTGCTTCATCTGTGAAACACTTCCTAATGGGGTTCAAACAGAATAACACAAACATCATCAGATGATCATAATAAACTGCTAAAATGACAAATGACTGATAAAAAAATCGTGCCATTTAAAACTTCTTTCTTTATTTCACTTAATGATTCATTTGAACTTAATATATACTGAATTTAGTCATTTTGTCTCAAGATAACCTTTTTTCATGAAACAGAATGTGTTGAAGTTGATCTGAGCATTCAGCTTCTGCTGGGTACTCTCGATTACTTGCTTGCCAAAATATATCATAGATACAGTGTTCATGCGCTTTCATGCGTTCATTTGTAGAGTGTTCATTTGTACAGTTTTGAATCATGTTGTTCACAAGATCCAACCTTCATGGAGCACAACTCACTAACAAACCTATAATCATGACAATGTTACACTTGTACAGCCCTGTTTGCAAAAAAAGTTGGGACGCAGTCAAAATGTAAATGTAAACAGAATGCAACGACATGCAAATCATTATATTAAATTGTAAATAGTACAGAGACAACATATCAAATGTTGAAACTGAGAAATGTTGTTTTTAATTTAAAAACTTTTTTTGAATTTGATGCCAGCAACATGTTTTGAAAAAGTTCTGTTTAGAACTGTTTAAAAGTTCTAATCCGGTTTATATTTGGGTTCTTCTTTGTGTTTTAGAGTTTAACAGCGTTTGTGGATGCAGTGATGAACTGTGTTCAGACAGTGGATTTCAGAAGTGTTTCTGAGCCCATGCAGTGATTTCCACTACAGAATCATGTCTGTTTTTAATGCAGTGCTGCCTGAGGGCCCAAAGATCACGGCCAGCAGATACTGGTGTTCAGCCTCGTCCCTCACAGACAGAGATTTCTCCAGATTCTCTGAGTCTTTAATGATATTATGTACAATAGATGATGAGATCTCCAGGTTCTTTGCTATTTATATTGAGCAACGTTCTTCTTGAATTGTTGCACTGTTTGCCCACGTATGCCTTTCACAGAGTGGTGAACCCCTCCTCATCTTAACTTCTGAAAGGTTCAGTCTCTCTGGGGTGCTCTTTTATACCCAATCGTGTTAACGAACTGTTGCCAATTAAATGTATTGGTGTTTTTGTAGCATCACATAAATTTATCAGTCTTTTGTTGCCCCATCCAAACTTTTTTGAAATGTGTTGCCAGCATCAAATTCCACACGGCCATATATTTTTCATTGAACAATAACATTTCTCAGTTTCAATACAGTTTCAATATTTAATATGTTGGTTTTGTACTACTTTCAATGATACATAGGGTTTAAATGATTTGTGCATCGTTGCATCGTTGCATCTGTCCCAACTCTTGGGCTTGCTCAAGATGAACTGTGCCTCGCCTTAAGAGTAGCTGGTTGCTGTTAGGGGAGGAGCTGAGGAGACAGCCATAATGTCCGACAGCTTTATGCTTCAGCGACATTCACATATCAGATATAATATTTCTTTGAAGAACAAAAATTTGAATTTTACCTGTTAAAATAACAACAAACGCTACCTATTTTGATAGGCCACATGCTGTATTCCACAGTTTGTGTTGGGCTCCCATGAGATTATAACAGTATATGTTATCGTGACACATCGGTGGCACCGACCCAATCAGACAATAATATCTAACTGGCATGCACCGAACCGAGCAAGGCGGCGAGTGGTCTGCCGTGTACCGTGTTAAGTCAAACAACAGGAGTTGATTTGATTGGATATCATTACACTGGGTTTTTACATTACATTACATTACATTACATTACAATTTAGCAGACGCTTTTATCCAAAGCGACTTACAAATAATGTGGTACATAGAACAAACATAGCCAGGCCTTAAAGGAGGCCAAGGGGTAAAAGCGGGGTAGAGAAGGGAAGGAGGGCAAGAAGGAGATGAGGTTGGTAGTGGCTAGATTTGCAAGAGGCGATTAGAGCAAGTGCTCCCTGAAGAACTCCGTCTTCAGGAGTTTCTTAAACATAGCGAGGGACGCCGCTGCTCTGACAGTGGAAGGTAGCTTGTTCCACCATTGGGGAAGCATGTATGAGAACAGTCTCGATTGCTTTGTGTGAATGTTTGGCAAAGCTAAGCGACGTTCATTGGAGGATCGCAGCGGCCGGGTGGTGCTGTAAGCCTTTAGGAGCGAGTGCAGGTAGGAAGGAGCCTGCTCTGTTAACACCTTGTAGGCAATTGTAAGAGTTTTAAATTTGATACGAGCAGCAACCGGTAACCAGTGGAGCTCAATGAGCAGTGGGGTGACATGCGCCCGTTTTGGTTGGTTAAAGACCAGACGCGCTGCAGCGTTCTGAACCATCTTCAGTGGTTTTACAACACAGGCCGGGAGGGCCATCAGTATGGCATTGCAGTAGTCGAGGCGTGAGATGACCACTGCTTGTACCAAGAGTTGGGTGGCTTGTTGTGTTAGAAATGGCCGTATCTGTCTGATGTTGTACAGCGCAAAGCGGCAGGACCGAGCCACCGAGGCAACATGGTGCGTAAAGGAGAGTTGGTCATCTACCATAACCCCCAGGTTCCTAGCAACCTTTGTCGGGGAGAGTGAGAGTGAGTCGATGGTTATGGTGAAGTTGTGTTGAATGGATTGTTTAGCTGGTATAACCAGAAGTTCAGACTTGGACAGGTTTAGTTGAAGGTGGTGTTCCTTCATCCATGCGGATATGTCCAAGAGGCACTGCGATATCCGCATAGAGATCGACGGGTCATCAGGCGGGAATGACAGATAGAGCTGGGTGTCGTCAGCATAGCAATGGTGCGAGAAGCCATGTGAGCGGATAGCCCGGCCTAGAGAGGTGGTGTAAATAGAAAAGAGAAGGGGTCCCAGTACCGATCCCTGGGGAACCCCAGTGGATAGCGAGTGGGCTGAGGAGAGCTCTCCATGCCACGATACCTTGAATGAGCGCCCAGTGAGGTACGATCTGAACCATAGTAGCGCATTGTCTGAGATACCCATGTTTGATAGAGTAGACAGGAGAAATTCATGATTGACTGTGTCAAAAGCGGCTGAGAGGTCCAGCAGAATGAGTACTGAGGACTGTCCTGCAGCTCTGGCAGTTTTTAGTGCCTCAATCACAGATAAAAGAGCCGTTTCAGTGGAGTGCCCTTTTTAAAACCTGATTGATTTGGGTCCAGGAGGTCATTCTGGGAGAGGAAACCAGAGACCTGACTGTAGACTGCTCTTTCTATAGTTTTGGAAAGAAAGGGTAGTAGTGAGACTGGCCTGTAGTTATCAACCTGGGCAGGGTTGCAGGAAGGCTTTTTAAGCAATGGTGTGACTTGGGCTTGTTTAAAGATAGTTGGAAACACACCAGTAGTTATGGAGGCATTGATGGTGTGTGTGATAGCTGGGATGATAGCAGGTGCAGTGGTTTGTAGTAGGTTGGTAGGAATCGGATCAAGTGGACATGTAGTAGGACGGCTACATGTTACAAGAGTCAGTGCCTCGCTCTCAGTGAGAGGAGTAAATGAGGAGAAGATGGCACCTTTGGTCGAGGGATACAGAGGAGCAGAGCATGTGGTAGGACCGCTACACGTTGCATCAGTGAACTGGCTGCTTATGGCCGCCACTTTCCCAGTGAAAAAAGAGGCAAGGGCTTCGGCTGTAAGGCAGGTAGCCGGAGGTGGGGGTGGAGGATTGAGCAACGTATTAAACGTTGCAAATAGTTTTCGGGAGTCAGTGAGAAAGTTGATTTTGCTGTGATAGAATTCAGCTTTTGCAGTAGTGAGGCAGGTTGAGAACGAAGCCAGGAGCAGTTGGTAGTTCTGTAGGTCTGCCTGTATATGTTTTCCCCGCCATTTTCTTTTAGGAGCCTGGAGCGCAGTTCCCTGACTGTATCATTTTTAAGCCATGGCTGTGGTTTATTTGACCGCATGACTCTAGTAGTTAGGGGACAGAGGTCGTCCAGACATGAGCTTAGCGTTGAGCAGAGTGGATCAGTGGCATCATTTACATTGAGTGATGAAAAAGAGCCTAGTGGAGGCAAATTATCAGTGACCAGTGAGGAGTACTGGTCGGCTGAGAGGTCTCTAAGATTGCGGCGGAACGAGACCATAGTTGGAGCAGCTTGTTTTTTTCTCAATACACACATTGAGTTGTATGAAATAGTGATCCGAGAGGTGCAGAGGAGTGACAGTTGGTGAGTCATTGTCACATTTGCGAGTAAAAATTAAATCCAGATTTTTACCAGCTTTATGAGTCGGAGGGCTTGGAACCTGCTCCAGATCAAAAGAGTCCATGAGGGATATAAAGTCTGTGGAGCACGGACTGTCAAGGTGGATGTTCATATCACCTAGAATAAGCATGGGACAGTCTTGATCTGGGATAGAAGAAAGCAGCATATCAAGTTCATTTGTAAACTCGCCCATTTGCCCAGGAGGACGATAGATGACAATAATGCCAAGTTTAGCTGGAGTATTAACCAGCGTGGCATGATACTCAAAAGAGGTGTACGTGTTTGTTGGTAGCAGTGGCGTGTGTTTCAAGCTATTTACAATCAATAGGCCAGTCCCACCTCCTCTTCCTGAGGGACGAGAGGTATGAGAGAAGGAGTAATTGTTTGATAGAGCCGCCGGAGTAGCAGTGTTTTCTGGTTTAATCCAGGTTTCAGTCAGAGCCAGTAGCTGTAATGATAAATGATTGGCATAAGAGGCGATAAAGTCAGCTTTGTTAACTTTGTTCCACAGCCCAACTGAGAATGAGGCAGCAGTGGGCGTGGTTTGCCGTTGTCGCCTTAGGTTAGAATGGTTCTGGCGCCTGTGTGTTATTTTGCGCCTTCTGTGCAGACCGCAGATAACGGGGATGTGTTGGAAGCACATTTTGGGAGGCAGCAGGACTGGCAGGCTTGCCCCCTTGCACAGGTTTTTAAACCAGATGAGTTGAAGTGATTAGATATCACTGTACTGGTTTTCTAAAGGTAATGAGGGGAGCTGCTCTGATTGGATATCACTACACTCGGTTTATAAAGGGAATGAGAGAAGTTGATTGGATATATTATGTACCTTATTGGTCCTTCAAGGGAAATGTATCATTTTGCTGCCTAACCATGCCCTGGGAGCAGCACAGCATCACCAGCAGGGCAGTGCTGCTCTGGGCAGTGGAAGGTTAAGGTCACAAGGGCACAACCAGGTTTACCCAGTCAATCATGGGATTTCAACCCGTGACCTCCCTGTTACCCGATTACACTGCAAGACAATAACTTACTCTGGGTCAGAAGGCACCACTATACTGCCAAGATTGGGAGGGTTCCCAATGGACCAACCACTCTTCATAGACACACAGCTGGGTTCTCCTCCCCCTGTGCTGAAATTAGGAGGGTTCCCAACGGACCAACCACTCTTCATAGACACACAGCTGGGTTCTCCTCCCCCTGTGCTGAAATTAGGAGGGTTCCCAATGGACCACTCGCTCTTCATAGACACACAGCTGGGTTCTCCTCCCCCTGTGCTGAAATTAAGAGGGTTCCCAATGTACCACTCGCTCTTCATAGACACACAGCTGGGTTCTCCTCCCCCTGTGCTGAAATTAGGAGGGTTCCCAATGGACCAACCACTCTTCATAGACACACAGCTGGGTTCTCCTCCCCCTGTGCTGAAATTAGGAGGGTTCCCAATGGACCAACCACTCTTCATAGACACACAGCTGGGTTCTCCTCCCCCTGTGCTGAAATTAGGAGGGTTCCCAATGGACCACTCGCTCTTCATAGAGACACAGCTGGATTCTCCTCCCCCTGTGGTGAAATTAGGAGGGTTCCCAAAGGACCAACCACTCTTCATAGACACACAGCTAGGTTCTCCTCCCCCTGTGCTGAAATTAGGAGGGTTCCCAATGGACCAACCACTCTTCATAGACACACAGCTGGACACTGCACTGTCTCTCTGGAATCTGGAAAGATCACACACACAAACATTTCTTATTCAAAGTCAGTACATTTTACTCAATGAGGCAACGTTTGACGTTTGTAACATGCTCTTGTCGGGACCAAAGGCTGTCCCCTTCAACCCCAGGCCTCCAACATAATATTATGAATAAAAAGAAATCTTTTAATACCGGCTAAACACTTTCACTAAAACTGTTTTAAGTCTAACTTTTCAAAAGATGTCAAAAAGGAAAGAATGTTCGGACGCTGAGTTTGTGGAAAGAGGGAAACTCAGCATCAGGTGGCTCAGGGTCTCCAGATCCAACTGCGCAAATACAGTGATCCAATACTTCTCAATTCTTAATATTAGCTTATTCTCTAACAATTTTCTTATTGTTATTAATTTTTTAAGCTTTAAATTACATGTATAACTAATAATGAAATGTGAATGTGACCATCTATTACTGTGGTAGCTGGTGGCAAAGTTTGGGTATTAATCTCAACGACAGGAACAAAATGAATATTTATGTCTGCAGTTTTTTAACCGCAGTCTTTTAAAATCTGACCAAAATCTGACTTTATCAAACATTTAACAGCTCATTTATTAAACGTATCTCACTAATGATCTTAATGTTGTTCTGTAATGTTATTTATTTGTTAGCAGAGTAAGTGCAGCTTATCTCAGATCTGTATTTTACCATCAATTGATTTAAAATTGTTCAGTAGTGCTTCAAATGGGGAGGGTCTAAGGTGTTAACTGGCCAATCAAAGTCTTCACATGTACTTCTAGAATTAAATTAGAAAACGTCTCCGTTGAAGCGTTTAAGGTGTGTTTAATACCATTGATTTGTCTTTAAAAAGTAAGACATGCTGTTTCAGCAAACCTCATTTTTTAGGCTTCCCAAATACAGAGAAAGACAGACGGTGTTGTGAGTGAGTGACGATTCTTTAACACTGTTGTGTTGATTTGTTTATTTTGCCTAAATTGCTTAAATTGGTGAGCTGCACCCATTAAAATGCACCCTGACGCAGTCGGATCACTAAAGGATCCGCTGATTTTCTCAGTTTGGGCTTTTCAGGCTTTTAAAATGTCATAACTTGGTTTCTGATTGAGATACTTTTTTATTGCTCATCCAAACTGACAGAAAGCTTCTACTCACTTCAGGCCAGAGGCTCCTCCTCCACTGCTGGAGTTCTGATGCTCCATCATACAGATCTTCTCTTCTTACCATCCGTCCTTTTTACTCCTGATCTGCTGAGCTGCGGCGGAGCTGCTGGGATGTTATTTAACTGCTCTGCGTTTCTCCACTTTTTCCTTTAATTTCTCTGCGAACTGATGAACAACTCCTTCTGGAATGTTCAGCACAGTCCAGTAACCCACACCGTCTGCTATTCCTCCTTAAGCTCAGGTTTTACAGCATATTCAGCAGTTAGACCCGTTTACACTGAGACACCTGATCACTCTGATGTTCTGATGCTTGTTTTGATGTTTCAGTGTCAACCATCTTCTGACTTGTACGACCAGTCTGATCCACCGCTGAGTTTCCACAGGGAACATCTTCTTCTGCAGATTAAAGACGCTGTGCCTGCTTTCACCCCCACGCCGTGCAGCACACCTGTGTCTACCTGCTCAGAGTAATTTATGTTCACAGTGTTAAATCCAGATGATGACGTGAATCATCTCCTCTCCGTCTCGGCTGAACTTTCGCTTTTGTTTGCGCATGCGCCGAGGGTGTGTCCCAAACAGACCTCAGTGCCTCCTCTAAGTCAGCACTTAGTGACGTCAACACTACAAGCCCGTGAGTCCAGAGTCCTCGAGGGTGCCACTGCTTAAAGACGTGCGTTTGGGACAGACCCTTCACTGGGACGGAAAAGTGCAGACTTGCGCCATCTGCTGGTTGTGCTTAAAACTGTTTCAATCTCCGTTCGTTTATCCCTCAGGAAATTTTTGAAAGGATTAAAAATCACTTTAAGGGAATTTGTCAAAAATCGCTGCACAATTAGTTTTTAGGTTTTGGCCTTAAACTCCATTCATGGTGGAGGGAGACATGCAGGGCGCTGTACGGCAAAATAGTCACCAAAGAAAACTCATTATTCCAGATTTTCCACTGTTTTACATCATCAATATTCCATATAAGCGTGTGTGTGTCTGTGTTTGTGTGTATGTGTGTGTGTCTGTGTGGGCGTGTGTGTGTGTCTGTGTCTGTCTGTGTGGGCGTGTGTGTGTGTGTGTGTGTGTCTGTGTGTATGTGTGTGTGTCTGTGTGTCTGTGTGGGCGTGTGTGTGTGTGTGTCTGTGTGTCTGTGTGGGCATGTCTGTGTGGGCGTGTGTGTGTGTGTGTCTGTGTGTCTGTGTGGGCGTGTGTGTGGGCATGTGTGTGTGTGTGTCTGTGTGTGTGTCTGTGTTGGGCTGTGTGTGTGTCTGTGTGTGTGTCTGTGTGTCTGTGTGTGTGTCTGTGTGTGTCTGTGTGGGCGTGTGTGTGTGTGTGTGTGTGTGTGTGTGTGTGTGTGTGTGTGTGTGTGTAAACTTCAGTGTAAAAAGCGAAACTCCAGACCAGGAGGGGGAGCCGCTGAGTTGAGCAGGGCGCGGGTTTGGCGGAAGCGCAGCGCGGTAGCAGCGCAGATCTGTAGACGGTCCGGATGGGTTTCTGGCGGTTTTGGCGGTTCTGTTTGGGTCCTCTTGCTGTGCCGATCAGCTGAGCTGGAGCCGTTTGAACGCAGCGCGGGGAAAGTTACCCTGACCGGACAGAGAGACTCAGCGGACGGAAATGGCCACAGCGATGTATCTAGAACATTATCTGGACAGTAAGTGACCCGAAAGCCGCTGGACTGAGAGTTAAAGATGAGCCTGGTTCTGAACTCCGCTCGGGGCCCAGACTCGCCAGCTTCCTCCGCCCTGCTCACAAACCAGAAGCCACTAGTGTGTCTACTGGTTCCTGATGGTTCCTGTAGTGTGTTTTGGCTTTTTAATGGGTGGATATCACAGTGTAAAGGACCCTAATGGTTTAACAGGCGACCAGTGGCTGATTCTAAATGCATTTGATGGTTTTCTAATGGGATCTAAAGGTGTTTCACAGGAAACTAATGGGGTCATTAAAGTCCCATTAAAAAGCAAAACCATTAACTTTTAGTCCTAATGGTTTTGATGGTGCTTTGTCAGCAGGGTGACTGTTTACTTATTTGTGTTTATCTTGGCTTTTACTGGTAAAATTGGTAATTCTCTCCCTGCTCACCGTCCACTGCATCAGCTCACCAGCTGACCGTATAGCTTCGCTCTGTAGTTCTACTTCAGTGGTCATTCTTCAGTAGTCATGGCGACGCCTGGTTCCTATCACCACCACTGTAAAGACGTCTGAACCATTAAACACCAAACCCTCTGAACCTCTGATTACCCCTCACACTCTGAGTCATGGGGGGAATTTCATGAAAAATGGGTGGAATTCCCCTTTAATGCAGCAACAGGGTGTTTCACAGCGATCTTCCCTAAATGCTGATGGTGTACGGGGTCTTCCTAAAGTTATTGATTAATCCATTCTAACTCCTCAGGTATCGAGGGTCTTCCCTACGACCTGCAGAGAAACTTCTCTTTAATGACCGACCTGGACGGCAGGATTGAAGGTACTTTCAGTTCCACATGGTCAGTTAATAATATTTAGCTACACACTCAAATAACCAGAGTGCAGCAGAGTGACCAGAGGCACGGACAGCCTGACAGCATCACTGGGCAGCTTCTAGATTCACTGAGATACATGATCAATGAGCAGAACACCTCCACTGTTAGGCCACTGTTGTTGCACTGTGATGTCACGTGACTGCAGTGGAGTCCCTTCTAAAGACAATAAGACAATAAACATTTTGATGTCATGTTCTAGCTAAAGTTAGAAGGGCTGAGTGACGTGTTAGAGCTAGATGAGATATGAAGCTCAGTGGATGAATGAGAGCAACCATCAGAAACAGCAGCGGACAGGACTTCATCTGTCTTTAATAATCAATAAAGTAGTTTGCTTGGTTAACACACTGTTTGCCGTTGCAGGGAAGAAAGCGGAGATCGATAAACTCGCGGCTGAATACACTGCGAACGTGAGGAGCCTGTCGTCTGAGGAGCGAGTGGATCACCTGAAGAGGATTGAAAACGCCTACAACAAGTGCAGAGAGTTCAGCGATGATAAAGTGCAGCTGGCCATGCAGATATACGAGATGGTGAGTGTGATGATGTTGTTTTTGTTGTTGTTTTTCTTGCCCTGTGACTTTAACGCTTGTACACACAGGTGGATAAACACATTCGGCGGCTGGATGCTGAACTGGCGCGCTTTGAGAGTGAGCTGAAGGACAAACTGGACTCCAGCAGTCAAGAGAGTTCAGATGAAAAGAAAAGCAGAAGTAAGATGAACTCATTCTGAGAGGTTCTCTTCTGAGAAACAGGCAGAAATCTGCACAGCCCTGATTCCCCAACTGCACAGCCCTGATTCCCAAACTACACAGCCCTGATTCCCCAACTGCACAGCCCTGATTCCCCAACTGCACAGCCCTGATTCCCAAACTACACAGCCCTATTTCCCCAACTGCACAGCCCTGATTCCCAAACTGCACAGCCCTGATTCCCAAACTACACAGCCCTATTTCCCCAACTGCACAGCCCTGATTCCCAAACTACACAGCCCTGATTCCCCAACTGCACAGCCCTGATTCCCAAACTGCACAGCCCTGATTCCCAAACTGCACAGCCCTGATTCCCCAACTGCACAGCCCTGATTCCCCAACTGCACAGCCCTGATTCCCTAACTGCACAGCCCTGATTCCCCAACTGCACAGCCCTGATTCCCAAACTGCACAGCCCTGATTCCCTAACTGCACAGCCCTGATTCCCTAACTGCACAGCCCTGATTCCCAAACTGCACAGCCCTGATTCCCAAACTGCACAGCCCTGATTCCCAAACTGCATAGCCCTGATTCCCAAACTGCACAGCCCTGATTCCCCAACTGCACAGCCCTGATTTTCAAACTACACAGCCCTGATTCCCCAACTGCACAGCCCTGATTCCCCAACTGCACAGCCCTGATTTTCAAACTACACAGCCCTGATTTTCAAACTACACAGCCCTGATTTTCAAACTACACAGCCCTGATTCCCCAACTGCACAGCCCTGATTCCCCAACTGCACAGCCCTGATTCCCCAACTGCACAGCCCTGATTCCCTAACTGCACAGCCCTGATTCCCTAACTGCACAGCCCTGATTCCCTAACTGCACAGCCCTGATTCCCCAACTGCACAGCCCTGATTTTCAAACTACACAGCCCTGATTCTCAAACTACACAGCCCTGATTCCCAAACTGCACAGCCCTGATTCCCAAACTGCACAGCCCTGATTCCCCAACTGCACAGCCCTGATTTTCAAACTACACAGCCCTGATTCCCCAACTGCACAGCCCTGATTTTCAAACTACACAGCCCTGATTTTCAAACTACACAGCCCTGATTTTCAAACTACACAGCCCTGATTCCCCAACTGCACAGCCCTGATTCCCCAACTGCACAGCCCTGATTCCCCAACTGCACAGCCCTGATTCCCTAACTGCACAGCCCTGATTCCCTAACTGCACAGCCCTGATTCCCAAACTGCACAGCCCTGATTCCCAAACTGCACAGCCCTGATTCCCAAACTGCATAGCCCTGATTCCCAAACTGCACAGCCCTGATTCCCCAACTGCACAGCCCTGATTTTCAAACTACACAGCCCTGATTCTCAAACTACACAGCCCTGATTCCCAAACTGCACAGCCCTGATTCCCAAACTGCACAGCCCTGATTCCCCAACTGCACAGCCCTGATTTTCAAACTACACAGCCCTGATTCCCCAACTGCACAGCCCTGATTTTCAAACTACACAGCCCTGATTTTCAAACTACACAGCCCTGATTCTCAAACTACACAGCCCTGATTCCCAAACTGCATAGCCCTGATTCCCCAACTGCACAGCCCTGATTCCCCAACTGCACAGCCCTGATTTTCAAACTACACAGCCCTGATTCTCAAACTACACAGCCCTGATTCCCAAACTGCACAGCCCTGATTCCCAAACTGCACAGCCCTGATTCCCAAACTGCACAGCCCTGATTCCCAAACTACACAGCCCTGATTCCCAAACCGCACAGCCCTGATTCCCAAACCGCACAGCCCTGATTCCCAAACCGCACAGCCCTGATTATCAAACCGCACAGCCCTGATTCCCAAACTGCACAGCCCTGATTCTCAAACTGCACAGCACCGATTCCCAAACTACACAGCCCTGATTCCCAAACTGCACAGCCCCCATGGACCCTCACAGAGCAGGTACTGTTTGGGTGGTGGGTCATTCTCAGCACTGCAGTAACACTGACGTGGTGGTGGTGTGTTAGTGTGTGTTGTGCTGGTCTGAGTGGATCAGACACAGCAGTGCTGCTGGAGTTTTTAAACACTGTGTCCACTCACTGTCCACTCTATTAGACACTCCTACCTTGTCGGTCCACCTTGTAGATGTAAAGTCAGAGACGACAGCTCATCTGCTGCTGCACAGTTTGTGTTGGTCATCCTCTAGTCCTTCATCAGTGGTCACAGGGCGCTGCCCACAGGACGCTGCCCACAGGACGCTGCCCACAGGACGCTGCCCACAGGACGCTGCTGGCTGGATATTTTTGGTTGGTGGACTATTCTCAGTCCAGCAGCGACACTGAGGTGTTTAAAAACTCCAACAGCACTGCTGCGTCTGATCCACTCAGACCAGCACAACACACACTACTACATCAGTGAGGAACAGGGTGTATGCAGAGAAACAGATGGACTACAGTCTGTAACTACAGAGTGAATCTATACGGTCAGTGAAGCTGGTAAAATGGACGGTGATCATTTTTATGTTCTTTAATTTTAATTTGTCAGCAGTTGTAGTTAGACGAGTCAGACAGCAGGGGGAGCTGCAGCGTTGCTGCTCTCAGTGATGCAGTGAGTCTCTGCTTCAGAGCCTGAAGGAATTTTCCTCTTTACAGAAGATAAAAGCGTCAGAGAGAAGAGGAGGTGCAGTGGGCGGAGCCAGAAAACATCCAATCACGACTCTCCTAAACAGACCGCACAGAAGGGCAGGTAGAGTCAGGAGAAACTCAGAATTCTAAAGGATAAACGGTTCTACACTCGGACGGGTTCTGACGTTAGAACATCTCAGTTCTCATCAGTTAACCCGTCTGTACACTGTATCTGTCTGACTGCCTGACTGTCTGTCTGTCTGACTGACTGACTCTGACCATCTGTCTGTCTGTCTGACTGCCTGACTGTCTGTTTGTCTGACTGCCTGACTGACTCTGTCTGTCTGACTGATTGACTGACTGAATCTGACCATCTGTCTGTCTGTCTGTCTGACTGACTCAGATTGTCTGTTTGTCTGACTGACTGACTCTGACCGTCTGTCTGTCTGTCTGACTTACTGACTCAGACTGTCTGTCTGACTAACTGACTGACTCAGATTGTCTGTTTGTCTGACTGACTGACTCTGACCGTCTGTCTACCTGACTGACTGACTCAGATTGTCTGTTTGTCTGACTGACTGACTCAGATTGTCTGTCTGACTGACTGACTCTGACCATCTGTCTGTCTGTCTGACTGACTGACTCAGATTGTCTGTCTGACTGACTGACTCAGATTGTCTGACTGACTGACTCAGATTGTCTGTCTGTCTGTCTGTCTGTCTGACTGACTGACTCTGACCATCTGTCTGTCTGTCTGACTGACTGACTCAGATTGTCTGTCTGTCTGACTCAGATTGTCTGTCTGTCTGACTGACTGACTCAGATTGTCTGTCTGACTCAGATTGTCTGTCTGTCTGACTGACTGACTCAGATTGTCTGTCTGACTGACTGACTGACTCAGATTGTCTGACTGACTGACTCTGGCCGTTTTAATGTGTTATTTATATGATTTATGTTCATGTTAATGTGTTGTTTGGGTTATATGTACTATATGTGATGTAGACTGTGTCTGTCTCTCTGATGGTGGTCCTCAGTGATGCTTTCCTGGCCATGCACCCCTCAGACGTTCTGGACATGCCGGTGGACCCTAATGAGCCCACCTACTGCCTGTGCAGTCAGGTCTCATACGGAGAGATGATTGGCTGTGACAACGCTGATGTAAGGAGAGCTGCTCTGAATCTGATTAAACTCAATACAGACATTTATTACACATTCCGTTAATAATCTATAACAGTTTATAAGCTCACACACTTACTGGACTCTTCAGAGTTATTAACTCTGTCTGTATCCAATTTAAATATAGTGGCGTATTTAATTGTACACTGAGTGTTATAATCAGTTACATTTACAGCACTGAGAGAAAGTTTCAGGCATCTGAGCGAATGTTTAACCAGCTTCCCTCAGCAGTGAGTTTATCACAAAACACATCAGAATTAAGTCGTATTCATAATTCAGATAAACAGAAAAACAATAAACAGTAACGAGAATTTCTCACTCCATATTTTTCCTGGACACCTTCACAGCCGCCACAGAGACTCGTTAATATCATCAATTACATCATGAGCTCAATTTACTGAGCACTGATTGGTCAAACCAGGAGCTGCTTTTTAACTACATATAATACTGGACTTCCTCGAGGAGAGGCTTGGAGATGGGTAAACACACACACCAACATCCAGAACATCACTACTTTTGTATATATACACACAGTGGGGCAAAAAAGTGTTCAGTCAGCTGCTGATTGTGCAAGTTCTCCTACTTAGAAAGATGAGAGTCTGTAATTTTCATCATAGCTACACTTCAACTATGAGAGACAATATGAGAAAAAAAATCCAGGAAATCTCATTGGAGGATTTTTAAAGAATTTATTTGTAAATTATGGTGGAAAATAATTATTTGGTCGCCCACAAACAAGCAAGATTTCTGTCTTTCACAGACCTGTAACTTCTTCTTTAAGAAGCTCTTCTGTCCTCCACCCTTTACCTGTATTAATGGCACCTGTTTGACCTCGTTATCTGTATAAAAGACACCTGTCCACAGCCTCAAACAGTCAGACTCCAAACTCAACCATGGCCAAGACCAAAGAGCTGTCGAAGGACACCAGGGAGAAGACTGTAGCCCTGCACCAGGCTGGGAGGAGTGACTCTACAACAGGCAAGCAGGTGGTGTGAATAAATCAACTGTGGGAGCAATTGTAAGAAAATGGAAGACGTACAAGACCATTGATAATCTCCCTCGATCTGGGGTCCACGCAAGATCTCAGCCCGTGGGGTCAAAATGATCATGAGAACGGTGAGCAGAAATCCCAGAACTACACGGAGGGACCTGATGAATGACCTGCAGAGAGCTGGGACCAAAGGAACAAAGGCTGCCTTCAGTAACACACGACGCCGAGAGGGACTCAGATCCTGCAGTGCCAGTCGTGCCCCTTGCTTACGCCAGTATACGTCTGAAGTTTGCCAGAGAGCATATGGATGATCCAGAAGAGGACTGGGAGAATGTCATGTGGTCAGATGAAACCATAATAGAACCTTTTGGTAAAAACTCAAATCATCGTGTTTGGAGGAAGAAGAACGCTGAGTTGCCTCCCAAGAACACCAAACCTGCTGTGAAGCATGGAGGTGGAAACATCAGGCTTTGGGGCTGTTTTTCTGCAAAGGGGACAGAACGACTGACCCGTGTTAAGGGAAGAATGAACGGGGCCGTGTATCGTGAGATTTTAAGCCAAAACCTCCTTCCATCAGTGAGAGCATTGAAGATGGAACGTGGCTGGGTCTTCCAGCATGACAATGATCCCAAACACACCGCTCGGCAACGAAGGAGTGGCTCCGTAACAAGCATTTCAAGGTCCTGGAGTGGCCTAGCCAGTCTCCAGACCTCAACCCCACAGAAAATTTGTGGAGGGAGTTGAAGGTCCGTGTTGCCCAGTGACAGCCCCAAAACATCACTGCTCTAGAGGAGATCTGCAGGAGGAACGGGCCAAAATACCAGCTACAGTGCAAACCTGGTGAAGACCTGCAGGAAACGTTTGACTTCTGTCAACAAAGGTTATGTTACAGAGTATTGAGCTGAACTTTTGTTATTGACCAAATGTTTATTTTCCTCCATAATTTACAAATAAATTCTTTAAAAATCCTCCAATGAGATTTCCTGGATTTGTTTTCTCATTTGGTCTCTCATAGTTGAAGTGTAGCTATGATGAAGATTACAGACGTCTCGTCTTTCTAAGTAGGAGAACTTCAATCAGCGGCTGACTGAATACTTTTTGCCCCACTGTGTGTGTGTGTGTGTGTGTGTGTGTGTATATATATAAAATGAAGAATTAATACATTTTGTTTATTAACACTTTTCTCAGCAAATAAACAAAGCTACACAAGTAAGTAGATTTTGAAAATGTGTCTTGGGTGCCTAAGACTTTCACACAGTGCTGTATATTCAGTTCATATTCCAGATGTTCCGCTTGTTCTGATTCAGTATTCCAACCAGTGTATTTATACACACTGAGCTGTGGTCCAGCTTAAAGTTCCAGCAGGAAGAAAATCAATAGAAACCTCAGATGGTCCTTTAATGAGCTCCTGGTTCTCCTGCAGTGACCGTGTAGATGCCAGGAGAAATGACCCCTCTGAACCTCAGAGAGCCTGAAAGCCGCACACCTGATTAAATGCTCAGGACAGGGCGCTTTCCCCTCATGTCTGCTCTGGTTTTACTCTTTGCAGCAGAAAAAAGCGGTTTCAGAAAAAAGTAAAAAACCCGGGAGTCCTGAAAAACGAAGTGAAGGATTATGGGAAACATTAATCGCCCTCATTGTTTTTCACAGTGTCCTATTGAATGGTTTCACTTCGCCTGCGTTGATCTTACGACTAAACCCAAGGGGAAATGGTGAGATTCTCACTGCATCACTTTGAACCAGTTTCACTGTTAATACTGTATTATTTAACTCTCTGCGTTATCATTATTATTATTAGCATTATCATTATTATCATTATTATTATTATCATTATTATTATCATTATCATCATTATTAGTAGTATCATCATCTGTGTATGTGTGTTTGTCTCCACCCTCAGGTTCTGTCCTCGATGTGTTCAGGAAATGAAGAAGTAAAGCTGCTCTATCACTGCGGTTTATCAGCTGCTCTGATCCAAAGTTCAGACACTCAGCTCACTTTGATCTTCCTGTAATTCAGCTTCACCAAAGAGTCGTTTCTGCTGAAGTCAGAACGACTGCATCACTGCAGTGAGGAGAAGCTTCCGCCTCCTGCTGCGCTTTTAAAATAGAGCTTTATAAATAAAGATTCAGTGATTTTAGAGTGTTTATAATAAAACCAATCTCTTTAATCTTCACTCTGATCTGGTCTTGACAGTCTATCAGCTCATTTCTCCTATTAAATATAGATTTAATATCTACATACAGTGGGTGCAGAATTATTAGGCAAGTTGTCTTTGAGAGGATTCTGTTTATTATTGAACAACAACTCTGTTCTCCATCAACCCAGAAGACTCAGAAATATCAAAGCTTAATATTATAGGAAGGTGGAGTGGGTTTAGGGCGATCTTAGGAGGACATCTGTTTGGGCTGTAACTATTACTGTGCAGAATTATTAGGCAACTTAATAAAAGCCAAATATATACCATCTCACTTGTTTATTTTCACCAGGTAAACCAATATAGCAACACAACATTTAGAAATAAACATTTCTGACATTCAAAAACAAATCAGTGACCAATAAAGCCACCTTTCTTTACGATGACACTCAAAAGCCTTCCATCCATAGATTCTGTCAGGTGCTTGATCTGTTTACAATCAACATTGCGTGCAGCAGCCACCATGGCCTCCCAGACACTGTTCAGAGAGGTGTCCTGATTCCCTCCCTGTAGATCTCACAGTTTATGAGGGACCACAGGTTCTCTAAGGGTTCAGATCAGGTGAACAAGGGGGCCATGTTTTAGACCTTCACTGGCCAGCCACGCTGTGGAGTATTTGTATCCGTGTGATGGAGCATTGTCCTGCATGAAAATCGACTTCTTCCTGTACCACTGCTTGAAGAAGGAATCTTCCAGAAACTGGCAGTAGGTCTGGGAGTTGAGCTTCGCTCCATCCTCATCCCGAAAAGGTCCCACAAGTTCATCTTTGATGATACCAGCTCATACCAGTACCCCACCTCCAGCTTGCTGGCGTCTGAGTCAGAGTGGAGCTCCCTGCCTGTTACTGATCCAGCCTCGGGCCCATCCATCTGGCCCATCAACAGTCACTCTCATTTCATCAGTCCTTAGAAAAATCAGTCTTAAGATATTTCTTGGTCCAGTCTTGACAATTTATCTTATGTTTCCTTACCTTGGCCATGTCCCTGAGTATCGCGCACCTTGTGCTTTTTGATACTCCAGTAAGGAGCTTTTAGTGGGGGATGCCTGGTTCCTATCACCACCACTGTGAGGAGCTTTTAGAGGGGGACGTCTGGTTCCTATCACCACCACTGTGTGGCGCTTTTAGAGGGGGACGTCTGGTTCCTATCACCACCACTGTGTGGCGCTTTTAGAGGGGGACGTCTGGTTCCTATCACCACCACTGTGAGGAGCTTTTAGAGGGGGACGTCTGGTTCCTATCACCACCACTGTGAGGAGCTTTTAGAGGGGGACGTCTGGTTCCCATCACCACCACTGTGAGGAGCTTTTAGAGGGGGACGTCTGGTTCCTATCACCACCACTGTGAGGAGCTTTTAGAGGGGGACGTCTGGTTCCCATCACCACCACTGTGAGGAGCTTTTAGAGGGGGACGTCTGGTTCCCATCACCACCACTGTGAGGAGCTTTTAGAGGGGGACGTCTGGTTCCTATCACCACCACTGTGAGGAGCTTTTAGAGGGGGACGTCTGGTTCCCATCACCACCACTGTGAGGAGCTTTTAGAGGTGTAACGGCACAAAAATAACAAATTCATGAAACCCCCCTGCTCGGCTCTCAGCGCTTGAATATTTAAAAAACTCACAATCCAAAACAAGGAATTCTGTCAGTTAAAGAATGATGTACTCAAATATACAAGCCCATAAAGTGACATGGTGATTTATTTGAATAAGAAGTGGCCACACGTTAATACATTGAGGCCATGAGTTATGAGAAACTTAACCCTATATTCAATATATTAACTCGTGGCCTCAGTATAGTAACTCTTCTCCTCAATATATTAACCCGTGGCCTCTATATAGTAATATGTGGCCTCCGTATGTTAATTCGTGGTCACGCCTAATGAAAAAAGTCACCCCCGGGGCTCCGTACGAATTACTGCATGGAAGTAAAACTCTGGCCCTCAGCTTCGTCAGTCTTGAGCGCCGTGTGCTGATGGGAGTTGTAGTTCTTCGGCTGCGCCTCAGCCACGACTCCCGGATACTCCAGGAACTACAACTCCCATCATGCAGCAGGATCCAGCGGAACCTATGGACGGGAACCGTTAGCAGACGTTTGGCAGGATCTTGCTGAAAACTTCTTGAGAAGTAAACGGTCTGCGGCTGTTCAGACTTCCGTCCAAGCGCTGCCCGGTTCGGCGGAACGGCGCAGGTTCGGCCGGTGTTTCTGTAGAGGGGGTTCACTGAGACAGGCTGGGCGGGTCGCTAGTTCCGCTCCGCCATCGCAGCGCAGTCTGAGCGGCAGAGTTTAGCAGGAAAAGCAGCGCTTAGAGTGAAAAACCTGCTCGGATCTGAAGAACCGCTGCTCCGGTTTCGCTCACCAGACCCGGTTTTCAGCTCGGCCAGGCGGAGAGACCCGGAGACCCGGAGACTTTCTTCTGCGGAGCGTCTGCTGCTGAGTGAGTTCGGGCTAATGCTAACGCTAACAGCAGTAAACAGAGTTCATTCGCGGCTTTAAACCTCTAACGCGGTTTAATCCCCGCGTCCGCGGTCAGCTGCACCCGCCGAGGGTGACGGTTAAGCGGGCTAAAGGACTGTTTACCCGCTTCTTGTTCGAATTTTCCGTTCCACCTTAACTGGTGCGGTAGTTCCATTCTGGCGCTTGAGGTGTTGTAATAATTGCTGCTCCATTTAAGGTGGAACGGGAGATTCGAGCGAAAGACTTTAGCGTCGGTGTTCAGTGCCTCTCCGCCCTGCACGGCGTTGTAATGGAGTGTATAAATAAATCAATCGATAAGTTAATTAATAATAGTGAATATTAGCTCCTAATAACCCGCATTTCTGTGAATCTCAAGCTTAGCTGGCCGTGCATTCCGATTAGAGCGGGCTATTCGTCTCTGTCGGGATCAGTGACCCGGGTGTTCCACAGCGGGCCTTCCCGAGCGAACCCCGGATAAAAGCCGCTTCCCAGCCGCAGTTCAGCGGGAAGGAGAGCAGGATGTGCGGGTTCGGTGCAGCACAGCGCGTGTGGCACTTTGTCTGTTCGGACTGTCAGGAAAGCGATAAATATCATGAAGGAACTTCCTGAGCTTCATTTTGCCTCATCAGCCGAACGCGTATGAGACCGAGCTCAGCTGCTCGGGGAGAAGCGGCCGTGTGTCGGACTCTTGGGCCTGAATGTCCGAGGACGGTCAGCCCCCGTGGCCTGGGTGGTTTGGGTGGTGTTGTTTGTTCTGGAGATGAAACGATTGTTTTCAGTCTAACTGTCCGCAGGGCTGGTGGCCGGGTGGTCTGAGAGGTTCTGTGAGGAGAGTCGGAGTCGTGTTGGGTCACTGGCTGTGTTTCGGTCTTTAATGAGATCTGAGCGACTTTTTCAGAGCCAAGTTATGTGGTCTTTTTGGGGTCTGTAAGATCAGATGGACGTTTATGATGTTCTGAGATCAGATGGATCAGATGGTGTATTTAGGTGTTTGATGGTGCTCTGTGGGATCAGATGGTGTATTTAGGTGTTTGATGGTGCTCTGTGGGATCAGATGGTGTATTTAGGTGTTTGATGGTGCTCTGTGGGATCAGATGGTGTATTTAGGTGTTTGATGGTGCTCTGTGGGATCAGATGGTGTATTTAGGTGTTTGATGGTGCTCTGTGGGATCAGATGGTGTATTTAGGTGTTTGATGGTGCTCTGTGGGATCAGATGGTGTATTTGGGTGTTTGATGGTGCTCTGTGGGATCGGATGGTGTATTTGGGTGTTTGATGGTGGTCTGGTATCAGATGGTGTATTTAGGTGTTTGATGGTGCTCTGTGGGATCAGATGGTGTATTTAGGTGTTTGATGGTGCTCTGTTGGATCAGATGGTGTACTTAGGTGTTTGATGGTGCTCTGTTGGATCAGATGGTGTACTTAGGTGTTTGATGGTGCTCTGTTGGATCAGATGGTGTACTTAGGTGTTTGATGGTGCTCTGTTGGATCAGATGGTGTATTTAGGTGTTTGATGGTGCTCTGTTGGATCAGATGGTGTATTTAGGTGTTTGATGGTGCTCTGGGATCGGATGGTGTATTTAGGTGTTTGATGGTGCTCTGTGGGATCGGATGGTGTATTTAGGTGTTTGATGGTGCTCTGTGGGATCGGATGGTGTATTTAGGTGTTTGATGGTGCTCTGTGGGATCGGATGGTGTATTTAGGTTTTTGATGGTGCTCTGTGGGATCGGATGGTGCTTTATGATGGTCTTTCCTTCACCTGTTCTGGTCTATTTCAGACCAGGAGGTCCTGCGTTCTCTCTCTTCTTGGCCGGGTTTGGTCTGGGGCTCTGGAGGACGCTCCCCGGTGGTGGAGCCGGGTCAGAGCAGCTTCTCTCGGGGCAGGAAGCCACATAGAGGATCTCCTTTTATAGAAGCTGAAACACAAAGCACCCCGCTCTCTCTTCCTGTAAACAGTTCCTCCACACGGCTTCACGTCAGGCGTGAGCGCGCAGCTCTGTTTCGGCCTCTTCGGTCAGGTTGAGCGGTCAGAGCGGCCCCTCAGGAACAGGAAATGCTTCTGTTATCCAGTGGCCAATCAGATGTGGACAGGAAGTGAGCGATGGGAAATGGAGGCTCAGGTTTTTTTCTCCTTAATGTTTCCTTCAAGATGTGATCTTAGCGCTCTGCTAACGGAGCTGCAGACGGGACCATGAGTCTGTGTTATATCTGATCTGCAGACGGTGAGCTCAGACCTTCGCTCAGGTGAGCTCATACCTTCGCTCAGATCAGCTCAGCCATTCGCTCAATTGAGCTCAGACCTTCGCTCAGATCAGCTCAGACCTTCGCACAGATCAGCTCAGACCTTCGCACAGATCAGCTCAGACCTTCGCTCAGGTGAGCTCAGACCTTCGCTCAGGTGAGCTCAGACCTTCGCTCAGGTGAGCTCAGACCTTCGCTCAGATCAGCTCAGACCTTCGCTCAGGTGAGCTCAGACCTTCGCTCAGGTGAGCTCAGACGTTCGCTCAGATCAGCTCAGACGTTCGCTCAGATCAGCTCAGACCTTCGCTCAGGTGAGCTCAGACCTTCGCTCAGTTCAGCTCAGACCTTCGCTCAGTTCAGCTCAGACCTTCGCTCAGTTCAGCTCAGACCTTCGCTCAGTTCAGCTCAGACCTTCGCTCAGGTGAGCTCAGACCTTCGCTCAGGAAATGAGACCACAGAGATGGTGGTGATGGTGATGATGAAGATACGTTTAGTCTAAACACACAACATCCATATTGCTTTAATGCACCATTGTCTTTATTGATATACTAAAATATGTGCCATAATGTTCATAATTTACATCGTAAGTCATGATATAATAATATTCATGATGTATATCAAACTGATTATCATATATCATGATGTTCATAATATGGACCAAAACTCGCGTATTGTAGTGTTGATGATGTGCTGCACACATGTTGATGATGTGCCCCCCCCCCCCCCCCCCCCCCCCGCAACTTCCTCCAGCTTATTCCCGGGGACCCCAAGCCGCTCCCGGGCCAGCTTGGAGATTTAATCCCTCCAGCGGGTTCTAGGACCACCCCGGGGTCTTGTCCTGGTAGGCCGTGCCTGGTACAGCCCCACCGGGAGGCGTCCAGGGGGCATCCGGATCAGATTCCCGAACCACCTCAGCTGGCTCCTCTCAATCCTGAGGAGTAGTGGCTCTAGCCCCGGGAGGGATGGCCAAGCTCCTCATCCTGTCAAGTAGCGTGTAGCCTGCCACCATGCGAAGGGGCTCATTTCCACCGTTTCGTGTGTTCACGATCTCGTTCTTTCGGTCATTACCCACAGCTCATGACCACAGGTGAGGGTCGGGATGTAGACCGACTGGTAAACAGAGAGCTGTGCTTTATGGCTTGGCTCCCTCTTCTGCTGCAGGGGCCTCCAAGGGTTCCCTGCAATCTCTCGCTGCCTAAACGGCACTGCACCGCTCGCCCATGCTGCACCTTGCGGGTGGTGGGCCCACATGGTCTCCCCACGTTGCCTCTTCTGACTGAGCCCAGCCGGGTTATGTCGCTGAGGAACGCTACCCCCAGGCCTGGCTCCAGGGGTAGCTCTGGGTGACCCTCTCCCGGGCAGGGTGCATGATTGTGTCCGTTGTGCATGGAGTTTTGGATCGAGTTAGTCTGGGTCTTCACTCCAGACCTGTTTGCCCTGGGAGACCCTACCAGGAGCATATTGCTCCCAACAACGTGGCTCTGAAGATCCCTAGACCACACAAGCCCTTCTGCCACGACAAGGCCCTGATCCAGGAAGGGATTATGATTGTTGATGCGTTTAATCCCCATCCAGTTTTCTGCATATATGATGATTCAGCACTGCTGGATCTTATCGACTCACTACAGAACCTGTAAATGATAACGGCCAGCGGACAGCAACTGAATGAACTGTGTAGTGACTAGTAGCTGAGTGACCGTTTGTTTATTTATTCGTTTATTTCTTTGTTTATTAATTTGTTCATTTTTTTGTTTATTTGTTATTTCTCCTCCTGTTCCTTCTTACACGGTTCAGTTTTGCAGATGCTGAACGAAACAGTCGCTGTACTGATCGTTTGTTCAAGTTCTTTCTAAACATCAGAAACACTAAATATATTTTTCGGGTAGCGTGAAAATGTCAAATTATATCATTAGAATTTGACCAGATTGCTCAGCCTTACAGTTTATTATTATTATTAAGTTTAGTCCTATTCATTAGTAATTCATGCGTTTTAATAGAGCCGTATTATACGTATTAGAGCTTTATTACTTTTATTAGTGCTTTATTTCTTTTGTTAGTGCTTCAGTTAAGCTGCTGTGTGTTTACAGTTTTGGGACAATTTTTGGGAAGTCATTCGTTGTTTACAGTGTTGTGTTCAGTTTCTGGCCGTTTCTCTCAGCAAACCGTCCTCTGTCCTCCTGAGATACGTGGCTCAGATCCTCCCTGAACCGCCTGCAGGTTGATGGATTAGACCATCAGGCACCTTCACCTTCTTTAGAGGCCAGTCTGGAGTTCTGACTCTGTGTTGTTGAAACGTGTCTCCAGATTGTTTTCTGGTATCGCTGACTACCTCACTGCATTCATCTCTCCATGCACCCCAGCTGCTGTAGGGTGTGGAGTGCATTAGAGGGTGCGGGAGTGTGCTGCTGTAGGGTGCAGGGTGCGTGAGTGTGCTGCTGTAGGGTGCGGGGTGCGTGAGAGGATGCCGGAGTGTGCTGCTGTAGGGTGTGGAGTGCATTAGAGGGTGCGGGAGTGTGCTGCTGTAGGGTGTGGAGTGCATGAGAGGGTGCGGGAGTGAGCTGCTGTAGGGTGTGGAGTGCGTGAGTGAGCTGCTGTAGGGTGTGGAGTGCGTGAGTGAGCTGCTGTAGTGTGTGGAGTGCGGGAGTGAGCTGCTGTAGGGTGTGGAGTGCGTGAGAGGGTGCGGGAGTGAGCTGCTGTAGGGTGTGGAGTGCGGGAGTGAGCTGCTGTAGGGTGTGGAGTGCGTGAGAGGGTGCGGGAGTGAGCTGCTGTAGGGTGTGGAGTGCGTGAGAGGGTGCGGGAGTGAGCTGCTGTAGGGTGTGGAGTGCGTGAGAGGGTGCGGGAGTGAGCTGCTGTAGGGTGTGGAGTGCGTGAGAGGGTGCGGGAGTGAGCTGCTGTAGGGTGTGGAGTGCGTGAGAGGGTGCGGGAGTGAGCTGCTGTAGGGTGTGGAGTGCGTGAGAGGGTGCGGGAGTGAGCTGCTGTAGGGTGTGGAGTGCGTGAGAGGGTGCGGGAGTGAGCTGCTGTAGGGTGTGGAGTGCGGGAGTGAGCTGCTGTAGGGTGTGGAGTGCGTGAGAGGGTGCGGGAGTGAGCTGCTGTAGGGTGTGGAGTGCGTGAGAGGGTGCGGGAGTGAGCTGCTGTAGGGTGTGGAGTGCGTGAGAGGGTGCGGGAGTGAGCTGCTGTAGGGTGTGGAGTGCGTGAGAGGGTGCGGGAGTGAGCTGCTGTAGGGTGTGGAGTGCGTGAGAGGGTGCGGGAGTGAGCTGCTGTAGGGTGTGGAGTGCGTGAGAGGGTGCGGGAGTGAGCTGCTGTAGGGTGTGGAGTGCGTGAGAGGGTGCGGGAGTGAGCTGCTGTAGGGTGTGGAGTGCGTGAGAGGGTGCGAGAGTGTCCATGGTTGTGCGAGAGAGGTTGCGGGAGTATGCCTAGTGCAAGAGAGACAGACGGAGGGAGAGGGAGACAGACGGAGGGAGAGGGGGAGAGGGAGACAGACGGAGAGAGGGAGAGGGAGAGGGAGACAGACGGAGAGAGGGAGAGGCAGGGAGAGGGAGACAGACCGAGAGGGTGAGGCAGGGAGAGGGAGACAGACAGAGACGGAGAGGGAGACAGACCGAGCGGGTGAGGCAGGGAGAGGGAGACAGACAGAGACGGAGAGGGAGACAGACGGAGAGGGTGAGGCAGGGAGAGGGAGACAGACAGAGACGGAGAGGGAGACAGACGGAGAGGGTGAGGCAGGGAGAGGGAGACAGACAGAGAGGGTGAGGCAGGGAGAGGGAGACAGACAGAGACGGAGAGGGAGACAGACGGAGAGGGAGCGGTTAGAGGACTGTAGGATTGTTCCTGATGAGTCGGCTGTGTTTGTGTGTGCGGGAGAGCCCAGCCCATCTGTAAAGCTGGGGATTGTGGGATTGGGGGTTGCGGGCGGACGAGTTGGGGCTTGATTCCAGGCTCTTCCTCGGAGAAATCCTCTCTGGAACTCTGCTGAGCTGGCGCTCTGCATGTGGATTCCTCTCTGTGAGGGGAAGTTAAAAAAGCTCCTCTTCTTCCAGGATTTTCCGTCTCTGAGCGGAACTCTCTGCTCCCTGAGTGATCCGCTCCGTCACCGTCAGCCCGGGACCGTGAACCCTTTAAAGGCCGGCTTTCTCTGTTCCACACAGAAACGCGCGGATCCGTTCCGTCAGTTTCACCAACACACGAGCGCAGTCCCGTATAGAGCCGGCCGGTTCCTGCCGGTCACTGTTTTCACACCCTGACAATGAGTCGTTACTGGACTCGAGAACAAAAACGGCTGAGGAATGCTGTTCAGATAGATGCTTTACTGATCCCGAAGGAAGTTTAGCGTCGATTAACCCTGTAATGAGCGTTGACCGTGCGCAGCTCGGCTTTTCGGAGCGGCTGGTGACGGCGGCTGATTAGACGTTTTATCGTCATCGTGGTGCGTTTCCTGCTTTCCTGAGTGAATCGTGACTCAAAGAACTCTGACTGCACGGCAGTCCCGATGAGGGGGATTTGCTGCAGGTCAGTGGGAAATTCTGAATATAAATCCCTGCGTTTGAAGCTTCGGATGGCGGTTTTTCATTTTTCCAGCTGCGTCAGTCAATTCACAGGTTTTAGGTGTAAATGCTGAAAACGTGTCGTCGGTAATCCAGAGGAGTCAGAGTCCGCTGAGGGGGGTGAATACTTTTGCAAGTGCTCCAAGTCGCACATCAGTCGTGTTTAATCATCACTGATCAATAATCAATAAAAAGCTCTTAACGAGCTCAGAAAGTCACAGAGCCTGTTTTACACGGTGACAGGAAACTCAGTCGATCACAGAAGCCCTGGTTCTGCACACTGGCGTGAAGGAAGCGGTGCTGCCGCTGCCGACGGCCGGCGGGAGGCGGCGGGGTTAAACCCGGCTCGCTTCACGGCCTCGTGCTCCACTCGGAGCTTCGCACGGCTCATCCGTTCAGCTCTTCTGGAAAAGCAGCTGAAGTCTGTCGTTAGTGAGATGATGACACATCGACCATGTGCCTTAGCTTTGCGCTAACATACCATAAGAAATCCCATAGGGGCGCTAGCAGAAGTTAGCAGTGAGTTTTAATCTGTTTTTGTTTGCTGAGTCGTAGTTTAATGTTCTGAGCTGAAGATCCAGCTCTAACACTCCTGGATCTCCACTGAAGAAGTTCCTCCTCAGCGTTTGTCAGACCCCCGGGGCGCCGGGCGGGGTGGGTGTGTATGGAATGAAGCTGCGTGTGTGAACTTGTCTGTGTGTGTGTGTGTGTGTGTGTGTGTTCGTTCACGACGGAGCTAACACCGCACTCGCACTGTGCACTGGACACACTCCACGTCGTGCCCCCCCACGCGCTCCAGTCGGGACCACCGGGCTTCGCACCGCTCCTGGTGCCGGCCCACGGGGTGAGCGGTCTCCACGGAGACGGACCTTCACTCTCTCTGCCTTCTTTTTGCTTAGCTCAGTGTTTGAGGTGTTTTCTGTGTGTTACTGTTCTACAGCATCAGTAACAGCACAGGGTTCTAGATAATCAGATAATGTTTGTATTTGTTTAAACAGTTGAAACGTGTGGTCGTTAGACAGACGGTTCTCAGTTTTGTTGCCACTTTAAAATCTAGGACCGGAAACTGGCTTTGAGATGTCTTTAAAATCTGGATTTGTGGGGTTTTGTGGTTGGTGTCTGTTGTAGGAGGGGAGGTGGTATGTTGGAGGAAGAGTACATCTCAGCGCCTTTAGCAGGGAACAGAACCATAATCCACTGAAATGATCTGTTCTGAGCTGTACTGACTCCACACACCCCGCCTCGCCTCGCCCTGCCTCGCCTCCAGGCTTCTATTCTGCTGCTCTGTTTTAAAACATTCGGTTATGAAAAGGAACAAATACCAACTTTTCACCTAAATCTCTTAACGGTCTTGATCTTTGGTGAACACAGTGCCACATTAGCATCAACTCTATAGGGGAGGTTTGCAGACTGACCATCAGAACCACCATGAAATCTGATTACAGGGCGTTTGTTTGTTTTTGTTGGCGTGTTTTGCGTTTTATTCCCTCCGTGCGTTTACAGGTATGTTAACGTCTGAAGGTACTTACTGGCCAAAGAAAAAAGTAAATATTTTCTTGAAGCTTCTCTCCATTTGTTAAAGTCCCAGGGAGATCCTGCTTGGTGTTTGTGTGATGTTAAAACTTATCTTCTGTATGTGGCCTGAAGTTCTCATGAGCTTGGACACGACTGAGAGTCCAGCACTGCCAGCCGAACTGAATCAGAACCTAACAGAACGCTGTACGTGAATTGGGCTCTATGCACGGAGGTGGTGCTGTGGACTCTGCTGTGTCCACTCAACAACATCATCATCATGATCATCATCCAGCTTTTATATGGAGACATTTTAAAAGGGATCTCTACACAATTAACATATATTTTATATGTAATTAAGATGTAAACAGAGCGGTTCTGAGCGGTTTGGTGTGAAACACTCTGTTCTAGATAATCTTACCGAGTCAGAGCTGCTCACAGTGGTGGTGATGGGAACCAGACGTCCCCCTCTAAAAGCTCCTCCCAGTGGTGGTGATAGGAACCAGACGTCCCTCTAAAAGCTCCTACAGAAAGTTCCTACATGAACTGGTTCTGAATTCACTGCCTGATGACTGAGACGCTGTTTTATGGGAGTTTAGAGAACTTCAACTCCATTCATGGTGGAGGGAGACATGCAGGGCGCTGTGCGGCAAAATAGTCCCCAAAGAAAACTCATTATTCCAGATTTTCCATTGTTTTCCATCATCAACATTCCATATAAGCTCAGAAGACTCGTGTAGGTTCTCTGGAGGTTCTGGATGGTACATAAAGTGTCTATATCTGTGTTGTAGTCATGGCGACGCCTGGTTCCCATCACCACCACTGTAAAGACGTCTGAACCACTTCACACCAAACCCTCTGAACCTCTGATTACCCCTCACTCTGACTTGTGGGGGAATGTTGGAAAATGATTGCAGATCCCCAGGTCCAGTAGCTGCAGTGTGGCTGTTCTGTGTGTTGGTGTGTATTTAGGGGTTTATGTTTGTTCTTGTTTGTTTATTCTGGCTTGTTTGTGTTATTTTGGTGTGTATCAGTGAAACCACACTGACCTGACTGAGTGCTTTCATGGTCTTCACTTTTTCTTCTGTGTTTGTGTTTTGGAGGAAGCGGATCTGCCCGTTCCAGCCTGCAGCACTTTCACAATACCTGCAGAGTAATCGACCATTTCAGAGCAGCTGGTGTGAACAGAGCTTCACAGAGCGGCAGTGCAGCGACGCTGAGCAGGGCAGCAGCTCCTCAGTTACTCAGTGCACCGTCTGCATGGGCACCGATTAGCTGACCGCTTATACTATAATAACTCATAGGCTTCCAAAAGGAATTCATAATGTTTAGTTTATTAGAATTATAGTGGCGTGAGTTTATTCACTTAAAAATCTGATAACGCGGAAAATCGAATTGTCAGTAACTGGTTCAGTCAGTCACTAGGCGGTGTTTAACGGTTTTGATCAGATGCTCGATTTATTAAACTGCATTGTTGTTTAGCTGTGGTTTTGTATATCCACAGTTTTTAGCTTGCTGTTGTTTATCCTGGTCCTGTTTAACTCGGCCCTGCGTGTCCGGGCCCTGCGTGTCCGGGCCCTGCGTGTCCGGGCCCTGCGTGTCCGGGCCCTGCGTGTCCGGGCCCTGCGTGTCCGGGCCCTGCGTGTCCCGGCCCTGCGTGTCCCGGCCCTGCGTGTCCCGGCCCTGCGTGTCCCGGCCCTGCGTGTCCCGGCCCTGCGTGTGGATTATCTCAGTAATCTGGTTGTTCAGGGTTTGTGTCGTTAATCTGAATCTTTATGTTTAGTCCAGTTCTGTTGTCGTGATTAGTCAGGCTGCTGCCGAGATCAGCTGGCGGTGTTATTGGTGCAGACGCAGTGACGCTGTGAGATTTTCTGGTCAGACAGCAGCTTTGCCTGCGCTGCATGTGCAGCGGAACAGGAAGTGTCTGCGGCGGCGCTGAGGTCACGCCGCGTCTCACTGATGTGTTGATGTTGCTGAGGTGAGACAGGATTTTACCATGTTTGGTGATGTGGCTGGTTGCAGCGTGACCACGTGGAAGAGATTTCTGGCCGAGCGATGAAAGTAGAGTGTACGATTTGATCTGATGCTTCTCACCCCCCCCCGCGGTGTGTCTGATTTCAGGCTGAGGGCGAAACTGACACTCTGTCCTCATTACAGTAAATCAAACGGTTTTCCTGAGCTGCTGTTTGTCTCCCCCTGCAGGTCGGTGAGTGAAGCGCGGTAGCTCCGTTCGTCTGCGTGTGTTTCCCTGTCATGTCTGATAACGGTGAGCTGGAGGATAAGCCCCCCGCCCCCCCAGTCAGGATGAGCAGCACAGGCAGTAAAGATGGAGTTCCAACCAATCACAGCTCGAAGCCCCTCCCCTCCGTACCCGAGGAGAAGAAGCCCTCTCGCAACAAAATCATCTCCATCTTCTCTGAGAAAGGTCAGAGGTCTCTCTCTCACACACACACACACACACACACACACACACACACACACCCACACCCACACCCACACCCACCCACGCGGCTTTGCCCTCAGGGTCGCGGGGGGTGGTGGAGCCGATCCCCGCAGTCATCGGGCGGAAGGCAGGATACACCTTGGTCGCCAGTCCATCGCAGGGCAGAGGTCACACTCTCTTTATGGTGTTGTCACTTTCAGTGTCCACTAAGCGTTAGTAATAACATTGGGCGCACGCGGCGTGCTCACGCTAACGTTGGGCGCACGCGGCGTGCTCACGCTAACGTTGGGCGCACGCGGCGTGCTCACGCTAACGTTGGCATGTTTTTACAATAATAATGCGGATTTTTTATAATAGCGTTCGTATGTGTAGTTTTTACAGTAGCGTTTCTGTTTTCCCTAAACGTGACTGATTGTAAACAGTTCGTATCTATGCATCCCTTTATGTTTAACCCGCGTGCTGGTGTGCCAGTCAGCAGTACAGAAATACGACCTCGGTCAGACTCTCCGTGTATCTGTAACGTCTACAGCACTTTATAAAGTCTGTCTGTAATTACATTTTACAGGTTTAACGTTTGATTGGTCTCTCTCTCTCTCTCTCTCTCTCTCTCTCTCTCTCTCTCTCTCTCTGTCTCTCTCTCAGGAGGAAGAAAGAAGGATAAGGATAAAGAACGGCCTGAGATTTCTCCTCCGTCTGACTTTGAACACACCATTCACGTCGGTTTCGATGCTGTTACAGGAGAGTTCACCGTGAGTGAGACGAACATTCGGTCTTTCTTTCCTCTCTATGTCTCGTATTAAACCGTTTATAAGCTGTTCAGATAAAAAGCCCAGTCATTTGTGAGTGTGTGTCCACAGAATAAGCCCCTCCCCTCTCCGCCAGCTTTACTCTGTAGCACTTTATTTTGAGTGGTCCTTTATAGATATTGAATAAACTCTTAACAGATAATCAGTAACACATCGTATCAGTGAGGCTTCTGAATAAACTGAAGTAAAAATCTCACAGATGTTCTGTTGATACGTTACAGTAGGTAGATGTATTGATATGTTATATAAAGCAGACTTTATGCGGTACTTCCGTTACCCTGAAACCCAATACTGACCTCATCCTGGTCTTAAACCTAACCTTAACCTCAAGCCAAAACCTAATCCTAGCTGTCAACTTGGGCCTAGTCCTAATCTTGACCCTAACCAAAGCCTAATCCACTAAAGCTCCAGTTCAGACTGGTTCCAGCAGTGTGTCTGTAGCAGCTTGTTGGAGATGTTGAGATGTCGCTGTCGAGGATGAATCGACACGCTTGTGGTCATATGTGTCTCTGACCGCCTCCGAAGGTGGTTTGAGTGATGAGATCAAAGACACGCTGTATCCAATTCACACCTGTGCTTAGTGCTGTCCACTCAAGGTCACATCACCCTGGAGGCATTGTTAAGCTTGCGGAAGGCAGACATCTTGCCCAGCAAGACTAACAGACCATGTGATCATAACTCTTAGCGTTCTGCCCTGAACTTCTCAGGGTGATGAATTTTTAGCTTTATTATCTGTTTTGATGATTTGAGGCTTTTTAGCATATGCAGTGATTAGCATGTCTGTACCGTATCTGATGTATCATATTCTCTGTTCCTCTGTTTGTTTATGCAGGGTATGCCGGAGCAGTGGGCTCGACTCCTGCAGACCTCCAACATCACCAAATCTGAGCAGAAGAAGAATCCTCAGGCTGTGCTGGATGTCCTCAAATTCTACGATTCAACGGGCAATGGCAAGCAGAAATACCTCAGCTTTACAGGTACGTACATCCACTTCACAGGTAAATACCACAAATACCTCAGCTTTACAGGTACATACATCCACTTCACAGGTAAATACCACAGAAATACCTCAGCTTTACAGGTACTTACATCCACTTCACAGGTAAATACCACAGAAATACCTCAGCTTTACAGGTACGTACATCCACTTCACAGGTAAATACCACAGAAATACCTCAGCTTTACAGGTACGTACATCCACTTCACAGGTAAATACCACAAATACCTCAGCTTTACAGGTACTTACATCCACTTCACAGGTAAATACCACAGAAATGCCTCAGCTTTACAGGTAAATACCACAGAAATACCTTGGCTTTACAGGTACGTACATCCACTTCACAGGTAAATACCACAGAAATACCTCTGCTTTACAGGTAAATACCACAGAAATACCTCAGCTTCACAGGTAAATACTACAGAAATACCTCAGCTTTACAGGTAAATACCTCAGCTTCACAGGTACGTACATCCACTTCACAGGTAAATACCACAGAAATACCTCAGCTTTACAGGTAAATACCACAGAAATACCTCTGCTTTACAGGTAAATACCACAGAAATACCTCGGCTTTAAACGGCCTCAAATTTACAGGTGCAAACCTTAGCTTCACAGGAAAATATTGTGTAAAAAAAAAACCCCTCAGTTTTACAGATAAACAACACAGCCTTAAATTTACAGGTACGTACCTCAGCTTTACTGATAAACATCATCATCATCATCATCATCATCATCATCATCATCATCGTCTTTGACCGCTTAATCCAGATAGGGTCGCGGTAGCAGTTGGAAGAGCAGAGAATCCCAGATGACCCTGTCCCTTGCAACTTCCTCCAGCTCATTCCCGGGGACCTCAAGCTGCTCCCAGGCCAATTTGGAGATGTAATCCCTCCAGCGGGTCCTAGGACGACCCCGGAGCCTTATACTGGTAGGCCTGGTACACCCCCACCGGGAGGCGTACAGGGGATGGCCGAGCTCCTCACTCTTGCACACAGCTCATGACCATAGGTGAGGGTCGGGATGTAGACTGACCGGTAAACAGAGAGCTTTATCTTATGGCTCAGCTCCTCTTCACCCACCACAGTCCGGGACAGTGACCGCATTACTGCTGCCGCCTGTCCCTCTTCCCATCACTCATGAACAAGACCCCAAGCTACTTAAACTCCTTCACCTCGGGCAAGTCCCCTCCCCCTTACCTGGAGTGGGCATGCCATCCTTTTCCGGGCTAAGACCAGGGACTCGATGATCCGCATACCAACTGCTTCAGTGAGCGCTGGAGGCATCCATGTGATTCAGCCAAAAGAACAAAATCGTCTGCAAACAGTAGAGATGCCACCCTCTGGCCTCCACACATAATGGCCTCCTGACCTTGGCCACGCCTTGACACCCTGTCCGTGAATATCATGAACAGGAGTGGAGACAGAGCATAACCCTGCCGGAGCCCAATGCTAATACTGAAAGGGTCCGACATAATGCCGAGTATACAAACGCAGCTCTCACTCTCGGAGTACAGAGATCGAATGGCCCGGAGTAGTGGCCGCAGTACCCCATATTCCCGGAGGACCTGCCACAAGATATCTCGGGGAACCCGGTCATAAGCCTTCTCCAAATCCACAAAACACATGTAGACTGGGTTGGCAAACTCCCATGCCCCCTCAACAATCTGTGAGAGGGTGAAAAGCTGGTCCATTGTTCCACGGCAGGGACGGAATCTGCATTGTTCCTCCTCAATCTGAGGTTCAACTATTGGACGGACTCTCCTTTCCAGCACCTTGGCAGAGACTTTCCCAGGGAGGCTGAGCAGTGTGATACCCCGATAGTTGGCACACACCCTCCGGTCCCCTTTTTTAAAACTGGGGACCACCACTCCAGTCTGCCTGTCCAAGGGTACTGTTCCTGAGGTCCATGCAATATTGTAGAGGCATCAGCCACGACAACCCCACAAAATCCAGAGCTTTAAGCATCTCTGGACAAATCTCATCCACCCCCGGTGTCTTGCCACTGAAGAGGGTGCCAACTACCTCAGTGACCTCCAACAGGGAAATGGAGCTTGACACACCAGAGGCCTCTGGCCCTGACTCCTGTGAGGGAGGCATGTCTCCAAGATTAAGAAGTTCCTCAAAGTGCTCCTTCCACCGACCGACAGTATCCTCATTTGAAGTCAGAGTTTCTCCACCCTTGCCGAATACAGCTTGGGCGCAGCCACCACGACAACTCCTGAGTCGCCAGACAGTTGTCCAGAACCTCCTTGAAGCCAAATGAAAGTCTTTTTTCCATGGCTTTGCCAAATTCCTCCCACGCCCTGGATTTTGCTTCTGCCACCGTTGTAGCTGTCAGTACCTCTCTGCTGAGCTGGGAGTCCTTCGGGTCATCCAGTCCCTAAAAGCCTCTTTCTTCAGCTTGACGGCCTGCCTCACCACTAGTGTCCACCAGGGGGTTCTTGGGTTACTGCACCGACAGGCACCCACAAGATTTTGGCTACAGCTATGCCTGGCAGCTTCCACAATGGAGGTTTTGAACAGGGTCCATTTAAGACTCCATGTCCCCTACCTCTCCCAGGGCATGAGAAGTTCTCCTGGTGGTGGAAGTTGAAATCATTCCGAACAGGGGCCTCTGACTGTCGTTCCCAGCACACCCTCACTATTCGTTTGGGCCTACCAGGTCTGAACATCAGTTTTCTTTGCCATCTGATCCAACTCACGACCAGATGGTGATCAGTTGACAGCTCAGCACCTCTCTTTACCAGAGTGTCCAGAAAATATGGTCCCAAGTCAGATGAAATGACAACAAAGTCTATCATTGACCTCTGACCCAAGGAGCTCATGAGCATTGAAGTCCCTCAGCAAGACTATGGAGTCTGTAGGCGGGACCCTTTCCAGAACCCCGCCCATTCGCTCCAAGAAGGCCGAGTACTCTGACCTGTTGTTTGGTGCATAGGCACGCACAACAGTCAGAGTTTTCCTTTCTGTGATTTTAATTCATATTGAGGCAACCCTCTCGTCCACTGGGACAAATTCCAACTGCACGGCCGCCAGCCAGGGACTCGTGAGTATCCCCACTCCCGGCTGGCGCCTCTCACCCTGTGCAACCCCCAAGTAGGAGAGGGACCAACCCCTATCAAGGAGTTTGGTTCCAGAGCCGACACTGTGGGTGGAGGTACAGGTACGTACCTCAGCTTTACAGATAAACAAGACAGCCATAAATTTACAAGTACATACCTCAGCTTTACAGATGGATACCTCGGTTTTTAGATAAACACAAAAGAAAGACATCAGCTTTACAGGTAAATATCACAGCTTTAAACGGTAAACACCACCCAGTCAGAGATTTACAATAAATACCCTTTAACTGTGTTCTCCCTTCATCTCTCTCTCTCTCTCTCTCTCTCTCTCTCTCTCTCTCTCTCTCTCTCTCTCTCTCTCTCTGTCTGTCTCTCCCTCTCTCTCTACTCATAAATACTTTCTTTCTGTTTCAGGGTCAGGTACAGTTACAGATGGTTTAAATCTAAATAAAATTTATTTTCCAGATAAAGATGCCCCACCAGTGAAGAAAGGTTCAGAGCCATTGCCTCCCAGTACCAAGGACTCTGATGACCTTGATGATGATGATGCTCCTCCACCTATAGTAGCACCTCGCCCTGAACACACCAAATCTGTGAGTGAGCATCTCCATCTGTCTGCAGCCTATTATCACCACACAGACCAGGCGTCTCCACATGCACAGAGAGCGAGCGCATGCACAGGACCGGACCGGGCGCCCCCGCATGCGCACGCGGATGTGATGTAGTGTTAGTGTTGATGGTCATGACCGAAAGGATGATGGAGAATATAATGATGGTGATGCTGATAATAATAATGATATTGATGGTAATGATAGGAGTGGTGATGGTGATGATAGTAATATTAATAGGGTTGATGGTCATGGTGGTGATGGTAATGATGCTGATTATGGTGATGCTGATTGTGCTGGTGATGGGAATGGTGGCGGCGATCATTGTAATGATTATGATGTAACACGGGTTATTACAGTGACAATGATTTTGATTATGGTTATAACAGTAATGATGGTGATCATGGTAGTGATATGATGGTTATCACAGTAATAGTGGTTATCATGGTGATGGTGGTGATGTCATGATGGTTGTCACACATTATGGTGATGGCAATCGTGATCCTGCTGATAGTGATGATGGTAGTAATGATATTGGTTATTACGTTAATGATAGTGATGGTGTTCATAGTAATGATGATGGTTAAAGTAGCACTGATGGTTATCATGGCAGTGATGTAGTGATTATAGAAATTGTGGTGGTGTTCATAGTAATGATGGTTGTCAGAGTAATGATGGTAGTAATGATAGTGATGATGATCATAGAAATGATGATAGTTGTCATAGTAATAATGGTGATCATGGTGTTGATGGCGTAGTGATCATCATAGTAATGATGTGGTGGTGAGGATGTAGTGATTATAGTAATGATGATGATGTGGTGGTGAGGATGTAGTGATTATAGTAATGATGGTGATGTGGTGGTGAGGATGTAGTGATTTATAGTAATGATGGTGATGTGGTGGTGGGGATGTAGTGATTATAGTATTGATGGTGATGTGGTGGTGAGGATGTAGTGATTATAGTATTGATGGTGATGTGGTGGTGAGGATGTAGTGATTTATAGTATTGATGGTGATGTGGTGAGGATGTAGTGATTTATAGTATTGATGGTGATGTGGTGGTGAGGATGTAGTGATTATAGTATTGATGGTGATGTGGTGGTGAGGATGTAGTGATTATAGTAATGATGGTGATGTGGTGGTGAGGATGTAGTGATTTATAGTATTGATGGTGATGTGGTGAGGATGTAGTGATTTATAGTATTGATGGTGATGTGGTGGTGAGGATGTAGTGATTATAGTATTGATGGTGATGTGGTGGTGAGGATGTAGTGATTATAGTAATGATGGTGATGTGGTGGTGAGGATGTAGTGATTATAGTATTGATGGTGATGTGGTGGTGAGGATGTAGTGATTATAGTAATGATGGTGATGTGGTGGTGAGGATGTAGTGATTTATAGTATTGATGGTGATGTGGTGGTGAGGATGTAGTGATTATAGTAATGATGGTGAGGTGGTGGTGGGGATGTAGTGATTATAGTAACGATGGTGATTGTTCCAGATCCTGACTCGTCCCTCCATGATAGACCCCCTGCCCCCACCCGCTGCCAGCGGGGACTCGGACACCTCCAGAGCTGCAGACCGGCAGAAGAAGGGCAAGGGCAAGATGACTGATGAGGAGATCATGGAGAAACTGAGTACGGCTCTTTCTGAGCAGGTTCTGCTGTGGTGATGGTTCCTGATCTAAAGGGAAGCGGGTTTTATTTTCACATTTTGTTTTCTTTTAGGAACGATAGTGAGTATCGGAGACCCTAAGAAAAAATACACGCGATACGAGAAGATTGGACAGGGGTGAGTGTGTCTGCGCCGGCTTTTGTCTGTTTAGTTTTCAGTGCTGTTTGTTTCTACCTGAACGACCTCAATGTGTTCAAAATTGCCTGCTTCATATAAAGCACACGCAGCCAAAACGTCTTTAAAGGCTGCACAATTTGATCAGCACAAACAAAGTATTGAAAAACTGTGAAAAGGCTTGTGTGAAACCTTTTAAGCATCTCGTTTACCATCTTTTGGTAATCTCTCTGCAGAGCATCTGGTACTGTGTTTACTGCCATCGATGTTGCCACAGGGCAAGAGGTGAGCTGAATCATCCATTTCCATAGTATAATTATTTGTATTATGATATTTTTATATTGTTTAATATTGTTATTTATCATTCTTGTTGTGTGTTTAGGTGGCCATAAAGCAGATTAACCTGCAGAAGCAGCCGAAGAAGGAGCTGATCATTAATGAGATTTTGGTGATGAAGGAACTCAAAAACCCCAACATCGTTAACTTCTTAGACAGGTCAGCTCAGCAGTACATTTCTGTGTGTCCACTAAAGGGTGTCACTCTGCGTGTTCATTGTTTTATATTGTTTATTATTTTAATGTCATTGTGTGTATTTTAATTGTTTACCAGTATTTCATAATTTTGGGAGTAATGAGTGTGTGTGTGTGTGTGTGTGTGTGTGTGTGTGTGTGTGTGTGTGTGTGCGTGCAGTTTCCTGGTTGGTGAGGAGTTGTTTGTGGTGATGGAGTATTTAGCTGGAGGTTCTCTGACGGACGTGGTGACAGAAACGTGTATGGACGAGGCCCAAATCGCTGCCGTGTGCAGAGAGGTACCGCACCTTTACCACCTCGCACTGCTCCGCTGTAATCCTGCTGTCCTTCCCTTTGACCCCATTCGATTAACAGAGCCAATAAAACGGAGGTTCACGCTCAGTAAGCCTGATAAAATCGTACATTACCAACAGAAGAACGGATAGCTTTTTGTTCACATGTAAGCCAGAAGCTGCTGACGTGTCCTACAGCTGGCGAACACTAGGGACTTCGTAAGTTGTTTGCAGAGCGGCGCTCAGTGGTGGTCTGGTGCCTCTGGCTTTCACGGTTACTGACTCTTTTCCTGTCTGGCTCTTCCTCAGTGCTTGCAGGCTCTGGAGTTCCTGCACGCTAACCAGGTCATCCACCGAGACATCAAGAGTGACAACGTGCTGCTGGGCATGGACGGGTCCGTCAAACTGAGTGAGTTCCACCTTCTACTGTAAAATCAGCTGCTTCAGCGTGAAACTGTTTAGCTGCTCTACTGCTATTATATATATCTGCGCCATTATAGTCACCTTTACTGTATTATATTAAAAATCAGAGCTGGAGCTGGAACATATCATCTTTTTAAAAAGAAAAAAATTTAAAAATGGGTATTTGTTTTTTTTTAAAAGTACAATTGAATTTCTACTATGTGGATCAATGGTTTTAATGTACTTTTTGATTTTTTACTTCTTTTTTTTTTGTGATTTGTTACTTCTCTCGAATCTTTATTTAACTGACAAAAGATTATCTAATGTTTTCACTGACCAAATTAATTGTATTTTGTAAATGCAAACAAATTTAAAATTTAATGCCTGAAACTCGCTCGAAATATTGGAATGGAGTTCACACACATTCAGCGGTGGTTTCCTGCCTTGGCCTGAGCCGACTGAGATTTCTCCAGATTTCCTGAATCTTTTCACAACTTTCTGCAGCGTAGATGGTGAAAGACCTCAGTTCTTTTGAGAAATGCTGAGCCATGAACCATCTTTGCTGGCAAAGACTGAGCCTTTGGTGGACGTGCCATTTAGACCCAGTGATGATTCCGGTTACCAGGTCACCTGCTTATTGTTTAACGTTTTAAAACGGTGTAGCTTGAATATTCAGTAAACTTATCACTCTTAATTTGCATCTGTCCCAACTTCTTTTGAGTGTTACAGGCGTCAAATTTAAAATTTGTTCATATTTACGTTCTTGTAGGATAAATAAAGATTCAAGACAATTAACAAATCAGAGATTCTTGTTTTTATTGCATTGTACAGAAGGTCTCCACTTTTCCAGAAAAGTCTATAGATGCGAGACGCTGTGTGTGACTGTTCGGATTCTGTGTTTTGTCCTTCCTGCTGTGTAGCGGATTTCGGCTTCTGCGCTCAGATCACTCCAGAGCAGAGTAAACGCAGCACCATGGTGGGCACCCCCTACTGGATGGCCCCTGAAGTGGTCACGCGTAAAGCTTATGGTCCCAAAGTGGACATCTGGTCCCTGGGCATCATGGCCATAGAGATGGTGGAGGGAGAACCTCCGTATCTCAACGAGAATCCTCTGAGGGTGAGCTTTCACACTCCTGCACCTGCTCTCTGCACAAGCACGTTCACGTTATTTGTCAGGACATCGTCAGGATGGTGCGATTCATCATCGTTATCATGATGCAGCACTGATGTATCGCTGTACATCATCTGAGTTTTAGAATTAGACAGTAATGCAGAAGCAGACAGTGATGATACAACAACGGATTAACACTCCACAAAGTAAATGTATTTCTTAAAGGATCGTTGTTTTTGACACACAACCCAACCTTAATCACACAATTTTTATTTGGAAAGTTGTAAAACTGCACTAGAAGTCAAATTATAATTCCTCATAATTAAAGCAGAACTCCTGCTTGCGTTTGTTCTCCAGGCATTGTACCTCATTGCCACTAACGGCACTCCTGAGCTGCAGAACCCGGAGAAACTTTCCCCAGTTTTCAGAGACTTCCTGAACCGCTGCTTGGAGATGGACGTGGAGAAAAGAGGTGGCAGTAAAGAGCTCCTACAGGTGAGCCCCTGTTAACGTTAACTGATGCTGGAGCTCCTGCAGGTGAAGACTAATAAGTACCTTACTGAAACTGAAAGTCCTGGGGCTTCTGCTCCAAGCACAACCTTACTGAACCCAGTGCTGAAGCTCCAAGCACAACCTTACTGAACCCAGTGCTGAAGCTCCAAGCACAACCTTACTGAACCCAGTGCTGGAGCTCCAAGCACAACCTTACTGAACCCAGTGCTGGAGCTCCAAGCACAACCTTACTGAACCCAGTGCTGGAGCTCCAAGCACAACCTTACTGAACCCAGTGCTGGAGCTCCAAGCACAACCTTACTGAACCCAGTGCTGGAGCTCCAAGCACAACCTTACTGAACCCAGTGCTGGAGCTCCAAGCACAACCTTACTGAACCCAGTGCTGGAGCTCCAAGCACAACCTTACTGAACCCAGTGCTGGAGCTCCAAGCACAACCTTACTGAACCCAGTGCTGGAGCTCCAAGCACAACCTTACTGAACCAGTGCTGGAGCTCCTGCAGGTGAGGACTAATCAGTTTTTCAAAGCGTGCAGGACGTTTAATAAATAAGTTTCTCATGTAAAACTCAGATGTTATAATGAAACTAATAATCTCCACTTCTTTGCAGCATCCTTTCCTGAAACTAGCCAAGCCTCTGTCCAGCCTCACTCCACTTATACTTGCTGCCAAGGAGGCCATGAAGTGCAGCCGTTAGCAGCGGAAATGCCGTGCCAGCGCTGTGCCGGCATGTGCCCGCAGTGCCAACTCCCCACCCCTTCCGGCTGCCGGTCCCCATTTGGACCTTTCCCACTCCACACCTCTGAACAGAGCCACAGCGCCCAGATCAGTGGACATCAGCGGCTCTGCCCAGACTGGCTGACCTGCACAATCAGCACCTCACCCCCAACCCTGCTCCAAAACTCCACCCAAATCCAGACCCTGCCCCAGAACTCCACCCAAATCCAAATCATGCCCCAAAACTCCGCCCAAATTCAGACCCTGCCCCAAAACTCCGCCTAAACCTTCATGTAAAATCAAGCCCTGCTCCATAGCTCCACCTAAAACCCCACTCCAAAACTCCACCCAAACCCAAACTCTGATCCAAACCTCATTCTTGAAACTCAACCCACACCCCTCCCCCATTCTCCACCCTAAAACCTTGCACCTTAAAACCCAAAAAACTCCACCCCAAAGTTCACCTGATATTGCTAAACAAATTGCGCCTGCGCCCCAAATCCAAAACTACATCCCCGTCCCCGTCCCCTCGCCAAAGCCTCAGTGTTCGGCTCCATCACGAGCCCATTAAACACCAGAGCCACAAACAAAACCACGAACTGTAACGTTTGTCTAGATTTGTCTAGCAACTTCTTTTTGTCTTTTTTTGTTTTGTTTTTTTTATAAGCAGTTATCACTGTTGCCTTGGTTTCATCAAACTACCTGACCAGTCAGTGAAATTTATTGATTGAAAATCATTGTTACCCCTTTCTCAGATTAGCATTGATACTTGAAATCTCATATCACGGCCCCTTAAAGCCCCAAACGACCAGTCACTCGTGCCTATTACCTGTCTGCCTTACCCTCGTCTCCAAATGTGTAACTCAATGGAAACGTTTGCTGTATGAAAATGAAAAGATTTGTTTCTCTCTTTGATTAAAAGTTTAGATTTTTTCTTTTAGGAAAAACCTGTTAAGTTGAAAGTGTATTAAATCGTTTTGTATATTATGTACTTCAGTAGCAAACCTAAATGGAAAAAACAAACAAACCGGAATCGGGAATTTTTGACTAGCTGTTTTATATTTATGGATATGTATACTATATTTTATATTTTAACTAACAATCTGACAAAATACTGCAAGTTAATGTATTTTCAATTGTTGTCTTAGAAATAATAATTTGCTGTATTTCTATGTATGTGAAATCTAATTTGTTTTACAAGAGAAACTACATTTCATTGAAAATCCTTTTGTAGAAGACATTCCAGAGACGTCAGCATTACATTTCTGGTCTTCCCCCCCACAAGAAATTAAAGTGTTTTTTAAAGATGAAACCCATTTAAAACATTTTCTTTATAAATTATTAAAATAGACTTGGTTCAATTTCAGGTGTGTGAGCGAAGTTTTCTTTCCCGTTTTATCTTTAATCTACAACTCCAGCAGCACTGCTGTGTCTGATCCACTCAGACCAGCGCAACACACAACAGCACACCACCGCTATATACCCACTACACTACACCGACCGCTATACACACACACACTACACTGACCGCTATATACCCACTACACTACACCACCCCAACCAACCACTATATACCCACTACACTATACCGTGCTGAGAATGACCCAGAGGAGCTGATAGTGGACAGTGAGTGTAGAAACGAGGAGGTATATACTGTGTGATCGAGAGGAACTGAGATCACACTTTTTTTTTTTGCAATATTGGAACATTAAAGTGTTTTGGTCCCATTAGCCTTTCACACATTTGCTGTGATTTTCCAACCATTTTCTACTGAAGTGGTTGGTGTAGTGTAGTGGGTATATAGCGGTCGGTATAGTGTAATGTGTGTATAGCGGTAGGTATAGTGTAGTGGGTATATAGTGGTTGCTTGGGGTGGTGTAGTGTAGTGGGTATATAGCGGGTAGTGTGTGTGTGTGTGTGTGTGTGTGTGTGTGTGTGTGTGTGTGTGTGTATAGCGGTCGGTGTAGTGGGTATATAGTGGTTGGTTGGGGTGGTGTAGTGTAGTGGGTATATAGCGGTCAGTGTAGTGTGTGTGTGTGTGTGTGTGTGTGTGTATAGCGGTCGGTGTAGTGGGTATATAGTGGTTGGTTTGTGTGGTGTAGTGTAGTGGGTATATAGCGGTCAGTGTAGAGTGAGTGTGTGTGTGTGTGTGTGTGTGTGTGTGTGTGTCTGTATAGCGGTCGGTGTAGTCCATCCATCCATCCATCCATTATCTAAGCCGCTTCTCCGTCAGGGTCGCGGGGGGGTGCTGGAGCCTATCCCAGCAGTCTTCGGGCGGAAGGCAGGACACCCTGTACAGGTCGCCAGTCCGGTCGGTGTAGTGTAGTGGGTATATAGCGGTTGGTATAGTGTAGTGCAGTGGGTATGTAGCGGTTGGTGTAGTGTAGTGTAGTGGGTATATAGCGGTTGGTGTGGTGTAGTGTAGTGGGTATATAGCGGTTGGTGTAGTGTAGTGGGTATATAGCGGTTGGTGTAGTGTAGTGGGTATATAGCGGTTGGTGTAGTGTGTGTGTGTGTGTGTGTGTGTGTGTGTGTGTGTGTGTGTGTGTGTGTGTGTGTGTGTGTGTGTATAGCGGTCGGTGTAGTGTAGTGGGTATATAGTGGTTGGTGTAGTGTAGTGGGTATATAGCGGTTGGTGTGGTGTAGTGGGTATGTAGCAGTTGGTGTGGTGTAGTGTAGTGGGTATATAGCGGTTGGTGTAGTGTGTGTGTGTATGTGTGTATATAGCAGTCTTCGGGCGGAAGGCAGGACACCCTGTACAGGTCGCCAGTCCGGTCGGTGTAGTGTAGTGGGTATATAGCGGTTGGTATAGTGTAGTGTAGTGGGTATGTAGCGGTTAGTGTAGTGGGTATGTAGCGGTTGGTGTAGTGTAGTGTAGTGGGTATGTAGCGGTTGGTGTAGTGTAGTGAGTATGTTGCGGTTGGTGTAGTGTAGTGGGTATGTAGCGGTCGGTGTAGTGTAGTGGGTATGTAGCGGTCGGTGTAGTGTAGTGTAGTGGGTATGTAGCGGTCGGTGTAGTGTAGTGTAGTGGGTGTGTAGCGGTCGGTGTGGTGTAGTGGGTATATAGCGGTTGGTGTAGTGTAGTGGGTATATAGCGGTTGGTGTAGTGTAGTGGGTATATAGCGGTTGGTGTGGTGTAGTGGGTATGTAGCAGTTGGTGTAGTGTAGTGGGTGTATAGCGGTCGGTGTAGTGTAGTGGGTATATAGTGGTTGGTGTAGTGTAGTGGGTATATAGCGGTTGGTGTGGTGTAGTGGGTATGTAGCAGTTGGTGTAGTGTAGTGGGTATATAGCGGTTGGTGTGGTGTAGTGTAGTGGGTATATAGCGGTTGGTGTAGTGTGTGTGTGTGTGTGTGTGTGTGTGTGTGTGTGTGTGTGTGTGTGTGTGTGTGTGTGTGTGTGTGTGTATGTGTGTATATAGCAGTCTTCGGGCGGAAGGCAGGACACCCTGTACAGGTCGCCAGTCCGGTCGGTGTAGTGTAGTGGGTATATAGCGGTTGGTATAGTGTAGTGTAGTGGGTATGTAGCGGTTAGTGTAGTGGGTATGTAGCGGTTGGTGTAGTGTAGTGTAGTGGGTATGTAGCGGTTGGTGTAGTGTAGTGAGTATGTAGCGGTTAGTGTAGTGGGTATGTAGCGGTTGGTGTAGTGTAGTGTAGTGGGTATGTAGCGGTTGGTGTAGTGTAGTGAGTATGTTGCGGTTGGTGTAGTGTAGTGGGTATGTAGCGGTCGGTGTAGTGTAGTGGGTATGTAGCGGTCGGTGTAGTGTAGTGGGTATGTAGCGGTCGGTGTAGTGTAGTGTAGTGGGTATGTAGCGGTCGGTGTAGTGTGGTGTAGTGGGTGTGTAGCGGTCGGTGTGGTGTAGTGGGTATATAGCGGTTGGTGTAGTGTAGTGGGTATATAGCGGTTGGTGTAGTGTAGTGGGTATATAGCGGTTGGTGTAGTGTAGTGGGTATGTAGCGGTTGGTGTAGTGTAGTGGGTATGTAGCGGTCAGTGTAGTGTAGTGGGTATGTAGCGGTAGTGTAGTGTAGTGGGTATGTAGCGGTCGGTATAGTGGTTGGTTGGGGTGGTGTAGTGTAGTGGGTATATAGTGGTTAGTGTAGTGTAGTGGGTATATAGTGGTTAGTGTAGTGTAGTGGGTACATAGCGGTTGGTGTGGTGTAGTGGGTATGTAGCGGTTGGTGTAGTGTAGTGGGTATGTAGCGGTTGGTGTAGTGTAGTGGGTATATAGCGGTCGGTATAGTGGTTGGTTGGGGTGGTGTAGTGTAGTGGGTATATAGTGGTTAGTGTAGTGGGTACATAGCGGTTGGTGTAGTGTAGTGGGTATGTAGCGGTTGGTGTAGTGTAGTGTAGTGGGTATGTAGCGTTTGGTGTAGTGTAGTGGGTATGTAGCGGTTGGTGTAGTGTAGTGGGTATGTAGCGGTTGGTGTAGTGTAGTGGGTATGTAGCGGTCAGTGTAGTGTAGTGGGTATGTAGCGGTCAGTGTAGTGTAGTGGGTATGTAGCGGTTAGTGTAGTGTAGTGGGTATGTAGCGGTCGGTGTAGTGTAGTGGGTATGTAGCGGTCGGTGTAGTGTAGTGGGTATGTAGCGGTCGGTGTAGTGTAGTGTAGTGGGTATGTAGCGGTCAGTGTAGTGTAGTGGGTATGTAGCGGTAGTGTAGTGTAGTGGGTATGTGGCGGTCGGTATAGTGTAGTGTGTGTGTGTGTGTGTGTGTGTGTGTGTGTGTGTGTGTGTGTGTGTGTGTATAGCGGTCGGTGTAGTGTAGTGGGTATATAGCGGTCGGTATAGTGGTTGGTTGGGGTGGTGTAGTGTAGTGGGTATATAGTGGTTGGTGTAGTGTAGTGGGTACATAGCGGTTGGTGTAGTGTAGTGGGTATGTAGCGGTTGGTGTAGTGTAGTGTAGTGTAGTGGGTATGTAGCGGTCAGTGTAGTGTAGTGGGTATGTAGCGGTCAGTGTAGTGTAGTGGGTATGTAGCGGTCGGTGTAGTGTAGTGGGTATGTAGCGGTCGGTGTAGTGTAGTGGGTATGTAGCGGTCGGTGTAGTGTAGTGGGTATGTAGCGGTCGGTGTAGTGTAGTGGGTATGTAGCGGTCGGTGTAGTGGGTATGTAGCGGGTAGTGTAGTGTAGTGGGTATGTAGCGGGTAGTGTGGTGTAGTGGGTATGTAGCGGGTGGTGTAGTGTGGTGTAGTGGGTATGTAGCGGTTGGTGTAGTGGGTATGTAGCGGTTGGTGTAGTGTAGTGTAGTGGGTATGTAGCGGTTGGTGTAGTGTAGTGTAGTGGGTATGTAGCGGTTGGTGTAGTGTAGTGTAGTGGGTATGTAGCGGTTGGTGTAGTGTAGTGGGTATGTAGCGGTTGGTGTAGTGTAGTGTAGTGTAGTGGGTATGTAGCGGTTGGTGTAGTGTAGTGGGTATGTAGCGGTCGGTGTAGTGTAGTGGGTATGTAGCAGTCGGTGTAGTGTAGTGGGTATGTAGCGGTCGGTGTAGTGTAGTGGGTATGTAGCGGTCGGTGTAGTGGGTATGTAGCGGTTGGTGTAGTGTAGTGTAGTGTAGTGGGTATGTAGCGGTCGGTGTAGTGTAGTGAGTATGTTGCGGTTGGTGTAGTGTAGTGGGTATGTAGCGGTCGGTGTAGTGTAGTGGGTATGTAGCGGTCGGTGTAGTGTAGTGTAGTGGGTATGTAGCGGTCGGTGTAGTGTAGTGGGTGTGTAGCGGTCGGTGTAGTGTAGTGGGTATGTAGCGGTCGGTGTAGTGTAGTGGGTATGTAGCGGTTGGTGTAGTGGGTATATAGCGGTTGGTGTAGTGTAGTGGGTATGTAGCGGTTGGTGTAGTGTAGTGGGTATGTAGCGGTTGGTGTAGTGTAGTGGGTATGTAGCGGTTGGTGTAGTGTAGTGGGTATGTAGCGGTTGGTGTAGTGTAGTGTAGTGTAGTGGGTATGTAGCGGTTGGTGTAGTGTAGTGTAGTGGGTATGTAGCGGTTGGTGTAGTGTAGTGTAGTGGGTATGTAGCGGTCAGTGTAGTGTAGTGGGTATGTAGCGGTCGGTGTAGTGTGTGTGTGTGTGTGTGTGTGTGTGTGTGTGTGTGTATAGCGGTCGGTGTAGTGTAGTGGGTATATAGCGGTCGGTATAGTGGTTGGTTGGGGTGGTGTAGTGTAGTGGGTATATAGTGGTTGGTGTAGTGTAGTGGGTATGTAGCGGTCAGTGTAGTGTAGTGGGTATGTAGCGGTCGGTGTAGTGTGTGTGTGTGTGTGTGTGTGTGTGTGTGTATAGCGGTCGGTGTAGTGTAGTGGGTATATAGCGGTCGGTATAGTGGTTGGTTGGGGTGGTGTAGTGTAGTGGGTATATAGTGGTTGGTGTAGTGTAGTGGGTATGTAGCGGTCGGTGTAGTGTAGTGGGTATGTAGCGGTCGGTATAGTGGTTGGTTGGGGTAGTGTAGTGGGTATGTAGCGGTCGGTATAGTGGTTGGTTGGGGTAGTGTAGTGGGTATGTAGCGGTCGGTATAGTGGTTGGTTGGGGTAGTGTAGTGGGTATATAGCGGTCGGTATAGTGGTTGGTTGGGGTGGTGTAGTGTAGTGGGTATATAGCGGTCGGTGTAGTGTAGTGGGTATATAGCGGTCGGTATAGTGGTTAGTAGGGGTGGTGTAGTGTAGTGGGGGTGTGTGTGTGTATAGCGGTCGGTGTAGTGTAGTGGGTATGTAGCGGTCGGTATAGTGGTTGGTTGGGGTGGTGTAGTGTAGTGGGTATATAGTGGTTGGTGTAGTGTAGTGGGTATGTAGCGGTCGGTGTAGTGTAGTGGGTATGTAGCGGTCGGTGTAGTGTGTGTGTGTGTGTGTGTGTGTGTGTGTGAGTGTGTATAGCGGTCGGTGTAGTGTAGTGGGTATATAGCGGTCGGTATAGTGGTTGGTTGGGGTGGTGTAGTGTAGTGGGTATATAGTGGTTGGTGTAGTGTAGTGGGTATGTAGCGGTCAGTGTAGTGTGTGTGTGTGTGTGTGTGTATAGCGGTCGGTGTAGTGTAGTGGGTATATAGCGGTCGGTATAGTGGTTGGTTGGGGTGGTGTAGTGTAGTGGGTATATAGTGGTTGGTGTAGTGTAGTGGGTATGTAGCGGTCGGTGTAGTGTAGTGGGTATATAGCGGTCGGTATAGTGGTTGGTTGGGGTGGTGTAGTGTAGTGGGTATATAGTGGTTGGTGTAGTGTAGTGGGTATGTAGCGGTCGGTGTAGTGTAGTGGGTATGTAGCGGTCGGTGTAGTGTGTGTGTGTGTGTGTGTGTATAGCGGTCGGTGTAGTGTAGTGGGTATATAGCGGTCGGTATAGTGGTTGGTTGGGGTGGTGTAGTGTAGTGGGTATATAGTGGTTGGTGTAGTGTAGTGGGTATGTAGCGGTCAGTGTAGTGTAGTGGGTATGTAGCGGTCGGTGTAGTGTGTGTGTGTGTGTGTGTGTGTGTGTATAGCGGTCGGTGTAGTGTAGTGGGTATATAGCGGTCGGTATAGTGGTTGGTTGGGGTGGTGTAGTGTAGTGGGTATATAGTGGTTGGTGTAGTGTAGTGGGTATGTAGCGGTCGGTGTAGTGTAGTGGGTATGTAGCGGTCGGTATAGTGGTTGGTTGGGGTAGTGTAGTGGGTATATAGCGGTCGGTATAGTGGTTGGTTGGGGTGGTGTAGTGTAGTGGGTATATAGCGGTTGGTGTAGTGTAGTGGGTATATAGCGGTCGGTGTAGTGTAGTGGGTATATAGCGGTCGGTATAGTGGTTAGTAGGGGTGGTGTAGTGTAGTGGGGGTGTGTGTGTGTATAGCGGTCGGTGTAGTGTAGTGGGTATATAGTGGTTGGTATAGTGTAGTGGGTATATAGCGGTCGGTATAGTGGTTAGTAGGGGTGGTGTAGTGTATTGGGGGTGTGTGTGTATAGCGGTCGGTGTAGTGGGTATATAGTGGTTGGTTGGGGTGGTGTAGTGTAGTGGGTATATAGTGGTTGGTTGGGGTGGTGTAGTGTAGTGGGTATATAGCGGTTGGTGTGGTGTAGTGGGTATATAGTGGTTGGTGTAGTGTAGTGGGTATATAGTGGTTGGTTGGGGTGGTGTAGTGTAGTGGGTGTATAGCGGTCGGGGTAGTGCAGCATGTGTATAGTGGGTATATAGCGGTCAGTGTAGTGTGTGTGTGTGTGTGTGTGTGTATAGCGGTCGGTGTAGTGGGTATATAGTGGTTGGTTGGGGTGGTGTAGTGTAGTGGGTATATAGCGGTCAGTGTAGTGTGTGTGTGTATTGCAGTCGGTGTAGTGTAGTGGGTATATAGCGGTTGGTGTAATGTAGTGGGTATATAGTGGTTGGTTGGTGTAGTGTAGTAGGTATATAGTGGTTGGTTGCTTGGTGTAGTGTAGTGGTATATAGTGGTTGGTGTAGTGTAGTGGGTCTATAGCGGTCGGTATAGTGGTTGGTTGGGGTGGTGTAGTGTAGTGGGTGTATAGTGGTCGGGGTAGTGTAGTGGGTATGTAGCGGTCAGTGTAGTGTAGTGGGTATGTAGCGGTCGGTGTAGTGTAGTGGGTATGTAGCGGTCGGTGTAGTGTAGTGGGTATGTAGCGGTCGGTGTAGTGTAGTGGGTATGTAGCGGTCGGTGTAGTGTAGTGGGTATGTAGCGGTCAGTGTAGTGTAGTGGGTATGTAGCGGTCGGTGTAGTGTAGTGGGTATGTAGCGGTCGGTGTAGTGTAGTGGGTATGTAGCGGTCGGTGTAGTGTAGTGGGTATGTAGCGGTCGGTGTAGTGGGTATGTAACGGTCGGTGTAGTGGGTATATAGCGGTTGGTGTAGTGTAGTGGGTATATAGCGGTTGGTGTAGTGTAGTGTAGTGTAGTGGGTATGTAGCGGTTGGTGTAGTGTAGTGGGTATGTAGCGGTTGGTGTAGTGTAGTGGGTATGTAGCGGTTGGTGTAGTGTAGTGGGTATGTAGCGGTCGGTGTAGTGTAGTGTAGTGGGTATGTAGCGGTCGGTGTAGTGTAGTGGGTATGTAGCGGTCAGTGTAGTGGGTATGTAGCGGTCAGTGTAGTGGGTATGTAGCGGTCGGTGTAGTGGGTATATAGCGGTTGGTGTAGTGTAGTGGGTATATAGCGGTTGGTGTAGTGTAGTGGGTATATAGCGGTTGGTGTAGTGTAGTGTAGTGTAGTGGGTATGTAGCGGTTGGTGTAGTGTAGTGGGTATGTAGCGGTCGGTGTAGTGTAGTGGGTATGTAGCGGTCGGTGTAGTGTAGTGTAGTGGGTATGTAGCGGTCAGTGTAGTGGGTATGTAGCGGTCAGTGTAGTGGGTATGTAGCGGTCGGTGTAGTGGGTATATAGCGGTTGGTGTAGTGTAGTGGGTATATAGCGGTTGGTGTAGTGTAGTGGGTATATAGCGGTTAGTGTAGTGTAGTGTAGTGGGTATGTAGCGGTTGGTGTAGTGTAGTGGGTATGTAGCGGTCGGTGTAGTGTAGTGGGTATGTAGTGGTCAGTGTAGTGTAGTGTAGTGGGTATGTAGCGGTAGTATAGTGTAGTGTGTGTGTGTATAGCGGTCGGTGTAGTGTAGTGGGTATATAGTGGTCGGCATAGTGGTTGGTTGGGGTGGTGTAGTGTAGTGGGTATATAGTGGTTGGTGTAGTGTAGTGGGTATATAGTGGTTGGTGTAGTGTAGTGGGTATATAGCGGTTGGTGTAGTGTAGTGGGTATATAGCGGTCGGTATAGTGGTTAGTAGGGGTGGTGTAGTGTATTGGGGGTGTGTGTGTATAGCGGTCGGTGTAGTGGGTATATAGTGGTTGGTTGGGGTGGTGTAGTGTAGTGGGTATATAGTGGTTGGTTGGGGTGGTGTAGTGTAGTGGGTATATAGCGGTTGGTGTGGTGTAGTGGGTATATAGTGGTTGGTGTAGTGTAGTGGGTATATAGTGGTTGGTTGGGGTGGTGTAGTGTAGTGGGTGTATAGCGGTCGGGGTAGTGCAGCATGTGTATAGTGGGTATATAGCGGTCAGTGTAGTGTGTGTGTGTGTGTGTGTGTGTATAGCGGTCGGTGTAGTGGGTATATAGTGGTTGGTTGGGGTGGTGTAGTGTAGTGGGTATATAGCGGTCAGTGTAGTGTGTGTGTGTGTATTGCAGTCGGTGTAGTGTAGTGGGTATATAGCGGTTGGTGTAATGTAGTGGGTATATAGTGGTTGGTTGGTGTAGTGTAGTAGGTATATAGTGGTTGGTTGGTTGGTGTAGTGTAGTGGTATATAGTGGTTGGTGTAGTGTAGTGGGTCTATAGCGGTCGGTATAGTGGTTGGTTGGGGTGGTGTAGTGTAGTGGGTGTATAGTGGTCGGGGTAGTGTAGTGGGTATGTAGCGGTCAGTGTAGTGTAGTGGGTATGTAGCGGTCGGTGTAGTGTAGTGGGTATGTAGCGGTCGGTGTAGTGTAGTGGGTATGTAGCGGTCGGTGTAGTGTAGTGGGTATGTAGCGGTCGGTGTAGTGTAGTGGGTATGTAGCGGTCGGTGTAGTGTAGTGGGTATGTAGCGGTCAGTGTAGTGTAGTGGGTATGTAGCGGTCGGTGTAGTGTAGTGGGTATGTAGCGGTCGGTGTAGTGTAGTGGGTATGTAGCGGTCGGTGTAGTGTAGTGGGTATGTAGCGGTCGGTGTAGTGTAGTGGGTATGTAGCGGTCGGTGTAGTGGGTATGTAACGGTTGGTGTAGTGGGTATATAGCGGTTGGTGTAGTGTAGTGGGTATATAGCGGTTGGTGTAGTGTAGTGTAGTGTAGTGGGTATGTAGCGGTTGGTGTAGTGTAGTGGGTATGTAGCGGTTGGTGTAGTGTAGTGGGTATGTAGCGGTTGGTGTAGTGTAGTGGGTATGTAGCGGTCGGTGTAGTGTAGTGGGTATGTAGCGGTCGGTGTAGTGTAGTGTAGTGGGTATGTAGCGGTCAGTGTAGTGGGTATGTAGCGGTCAGTGTAGTGGGTATGTAGCGGTCGGTGTAGTGGGTATATAGCGGTTGGTGTAGTGTAGTGGGTATATAGCGGTTGGTGTAGTGTAGTGGGTATATAGCGGTTGGTGTAGTGTAGTGTAGTGTAGTGGGTATGTAGCGGTTGGTGTAGTGTAGTGGGTATGTAGCGGTCGGTGTAGTGTAGTGGGTATGTAGCGGTCGGTGTAGTGTAGTGTAGTGGGTATGTAGCGGTCAGTGTAGTGGGTATGTAGCGGTCAGTGTAGTGGGTATGTAGCGGTCGGTGTAGTGGGTATATAGCGGTTGGTGTAGTGTAGTGGGTATATAGCGGTTGGTGTAGTGTAGTGGGTATATAGCGGTTGGTGTAGTGTAGTGTAGTGTAGTGGGTATGTAGCGGTTGGTGTAGTGTAGTGGGTATGTAGCGGTCGGTGTAGTGTAGTGGGTATGTAGTGGTCAGTGTAGTGTAGTGTAGTGGGTATGTAGCGGTAGTATAGTGTAGTGTGTGTGTGTATAGCGGTCGGTGTAGTGTAGTGGGTATATAGTGGTCGGCATAGTGGTTGGTTGGGGTGGTGTAGTGTAGTGGGTATATAGTGGTTGGTGTAGTGTAGTGGGTATATAGTGGTTGGTGTAGTGTAGTGGGTATATAGCGGTTGGTGTAGTGTAGTGGGTATGTAGCGGTTGGTGTAGTGTAGTGTAGTGGGTATGTAGCGGTTGGTGTAGTGTAGTGGGTATATAGCGGTCGGTATAGTGGTTGGTTGGGGTGGTGTAGTGTAGTGGGTATATAGCGGTCGGTGTAGTGTAGTGGGTATGTAGCGGTCGGTGTAGTGTAGTGGGTATGTAGCGGTCGGTGTAGTGGAGTGGGTATATATAGCGGTTGGTGTAGTGGAGTGGGTATGTAGCGGTTGGTGTAGTGTAGTGGGTATGTAGCGGTTGGTGTAGTGTAGTGGGTATGTAGCGGTCGGTGTAGTGTAGTGGGTATGTAGCGGTCGGTGTAGTGTAGTGTAGTGGGTATGTAGCTGTAGTGTAGTGGGTATGTAGCGGTCGGTATAGTGTAGTGTGTGTGTGTGTGTGTGTGTGTGTGTGTGTGTGTGTATAGCGGTCGGTGTAGTGGTTGGTTGGGGTGGTGTAGTGTAGTGGGTATATAGCGGTTGGTGTAGTGTAGTGGGTATGTAGCGGTCGGTGTAGTGTAGTGGGTATGTAGCGGTCGGTGTAGTGTGTGTGTGTGTGTGTGTGTATAGCGGTCGGTGTAGTGGGTATATAGTGGTTGTTTGGGGTGGTGTAGTGTAGTGGGTATATAGCGGTCAGTGTAGTGGGGGTGTGTGTGTGTAGCGGTCGGTGTAGTGGGTATATAGTGGTTGGTTGGGGTGGTGTAGTGTAGTGGGTATGTAGCGGTTGGTGTAGTGTAGTGTAGTGGGTATGTAGCGGTTGGTGTAGTGTAGTGGGTATGTAGCGGTCGGTGTAGTGTAGTGGGTATGTAGCGGTCGGTGTAGTGTAGTGTAGTGGGTATGTAGCTGTAGTGTAGTGGGTATGTAGCGGTCGGTATAGTGTAGTGTGTGTGTGTGTGTGTGTGTGTGTATAGCGGTCGGTATAGTGGTTGGTTGGGGTGGTGTAGTGTAGTGGGTATATAGCGGTTGGTGTAGTGTAGTGGGTATATAGCGGTCGGTGTAGTGTAGTGGGTATGTAGCGGTCGGTGTAGTGTAGTGGGTATGTAGCGGTCGGTGTAGTGTGTGTGTGTGTGTATAGCGGTCGGTGTAGTGGGTATATAGTGGTTGTTTGGGGTGGTGTAGTGTAGTGGGTATATAGCGGTCAGTGTAGTGGGGGGGTGTGTGTGTAGCGGTCGGTGTAGTGGGTATATAGTGGTTGGTTGGGGTGGTGTAGTGTAGTGGGTGTATAGCGGTCGGGGTAGTGCAGCATGTGTATAGTGGGTATATAGCGGTCAGTGTAGTGTGTGTGTGTGTGTGTGTGTGTATAGCGGTTGGTGTAGTGGGTATATAGTGGTTGTTTGGGGTGGTGTAGTGTAGTGGGTATATAGCGGTCAGTGTAGTGTGTGTGTGTGTATTGCAGTCGGTGTAGTGTAGTGGGTATATAGTGGTTGGTTGGTGTAGTGTAGTAGGTATATAGTGGTTGGTTGGTTGGTGTAGTGTAGTGGGTATATAGTGGTTGGTGTAGTGTAGTGGGTATATAGCGGTCAGTATAGTGGTTGGTTGGGGTGGTGTAGTGTAGTGGGTGTATAGTGGTCGGGGTAGTGCAGCGTGTTTATAGTGGGTGTATAGCGGTCGGGGTAGCGCAGCGTGTGTATAGTGGGTGTATAGCGGTCGGGGTAGCGCAGCGTGTGTATAGTGGGTGTATAGCGGTCAGTGTAGTGCAGTAGTAGTGTACCTCTGCCTCCCATGCTCTATACTGGGGTTCAGTGCCCCGCCTGGGTAACTGCCCTAGTCTCATCAGACCGTCGGCAAAATGCCGTAACTGTCAGTGTTTTGTTTCTACAGGCTTTATTGGAGTTAAACCTGCAGGCCGAGTTGCTGAATCTAAGATGTTCTGATGAACCCGTTAGTCGCAGTAAGCTGAGTGTGCTGTACAGTGAGGGGTGTCTAAACTGTCTGACTGACGCGGTTCTTCACGCCGTATGTGGAACGTGGCCTGTTCTAACAGCTCCTGCCTGTGAAGTTTCCGCTCCATTTAAAATGGTTAGTCTAGTCTGTAAACATGTTAAGAAGCAATGCAGCGCCGTTGACCTGAACTGCAGCCCAATCAGAGTGAAGATGTACATGGACCTGTAGGTTAATGCCTTAATAAGTGACATGCGTTCAGTTATTAATTGGAGATCTTTTGGCCAGTTAACCAAAGGACTATTGACCAGTTAACCAGAGGTCATTCGGCCATTTAATTTGAATCTATTTCAGCAGTTAATCAGAGATCAATCGACCAGTTAGTCAGAGATTGTTTGGACAGCTAATCTCAGATCATGTGGGCAGTACACTAGCCCTAACACACACAGTGTGTTGATTCATGCTTACTAGGCCTACAGTACCCACAGTCCAAACAGTTGATTCGAATCTCCACTTTTGCCTCAGATGAATTTATCTATAGTCCGAGCTTTACAGTAGCAGTTAAAGAGCTGAGGGGATGGTGGGTGTTCTGCGTCAGTTTTTAGGGTCAATGACAATGATGTACTCAGTCCACATCATACAGAAGTCTTCTCATTACACATTTCCACGGTCTAAAGTTCACTGTATTTACACAACTAGATGTGTGAAAGAAATTTAGAAAATATTTGGTTTGTTCCAATTAACTGAGCGTAAAAGCTCCCAGGAGTCTGCTGTGTTGCTCTGATGCTCGCGCATTAAACTGCTGTCTTCTCCAGGATTTCCAGTATAAGATGTGTTTCTTGCTTAATAAGACAAAATGCTCTTTAAAGTGGGAAATGGGGGTCCACACCACCACAACCAGGCCCTGGAGTCGGGAGCGACGCTCTGCCGTGTCACTTTCATAAACTTTCAGATGTAGAACATTTTACTGATGTAGAAATGTTGCAATCTGAGTTTTGTGAACAACGAAGCGATTCAGGCTGCGTTGGCTGTCTGTCCACCGCCGCCGAACACTGGAGAGAAGGGAAGTTCCAAAAGATCCACAGAAAGAAGAACAGCGCGGGCCAACGCGCCGCTCATTGTTTCACAGCCACTTTTTTTGAGAAGTTTCAAAACTTCCTGTTTTTGCACCTGACCTCAGCGGAGCGCGAGTGTCAGATACGCTGAAGAACAGGAAGCCGCTGTAGAAGCTGTTAACACACATCCTGAGAGAAAACAACTACACTGGCCTGATAAAAGCACCACCAGTGCTCTGCAGGCGTTCTGCTCTGATCTGGACTCGAGGTGGACTGTATCTCTGGAGGGATTATCTAAAGGAGGTTCCTGCTGTTACCCGGCTTGGGGAATGAGCCATGGGGGACTCTGTGGAGAAGAGCTCAGACGGCCCCCAGCCCGGGGAAAGTTACCAAGGGTGTGCAGATCTGCTGGAGACGCTGAGCGAAGGCAGGCTGGAGGATGGCAGCGTGAGGTTCGAGGATTCCGGGCTTCCTCAGCAGCTGCAGGACGGCCTGCAGAGTCTCCGGCTGGACGGCTTCCTCACAGATGTCACGCTCAGCGTTCAGGGCCAGCTCTTCCCCTGCCACAGGGCCATCCTCGCCGCTGCCAGTCTGTATTTCAGGTAAGAAAACACCCATTTTCACAGATCAGCTCAGTGTGTATTTATAAAAAAACAAAACATGAAATGACCGAGAAACCTGGTCTTTTTTAAAAATCTGATTATTTTGATCTGTTTTTGGAATTTTTATGTCTTTAAAATTGTTGGAATAAGCATTTATAAACATTCATGTAGGGTTATGACAGTTGTCAAGACAACTTCATGTAGGTTTCATGTAGCCTTATGAACAGAACCCTACAGTAAAGTGTTCACGCTGAGCGGCAGCAGCTGCTCCCTCTGATGAAAACACGGCGTTCGCGTAAACAGAACAGCTACTGCAGATTTTACCAATCGGTGGTTCTCTGCTGCGCTCAAATTACGGCCAAGTCTAGAACGTTTTGTTTTCTTATTATTAACAGTTGCAGTCCTGAAAGTAGGGGGTGCTCCAGCCCCCTCAGCACCGCTTCCCACATCCCTGTGACTCTTGGTTCAGTCGTGTTCGGAGTTGGGTACAGTAGCCAAATCAATACTCAAGTAAAAGTACCTTTAAATAAAACAACTCGAGTAAAAGTAGAAAAATACTTAAGTACTCAGTAACAAATAGAATTGCAGAGGAATCTCTTGGGAATTCCAGCATCTCTCAGGACAGGAACTGAAGCCGGTACCGATTTCTTTTCCTCTAGATTCCTTTACTCACTAATGTGCTCAAGTAGAAGTGAAAGTATTAAGATATGAAAATACGCAGCAGATCAAACCCATCCATGCTCTACTGAAGTACTCGAGCGAAAGCAGCTGATTAGCACTCGTCTGATCGCGTTACAGGTGCGTGGAGAATGAACTATTCATCTGAGTCGTGTTCCGGATCCACGCAGCGGTTCTGTCTTCTAGAAATTCAGATTTACCATCACAAACTCAGACGTAAGGATTGTGATATCACCGTGTCGCCCACCCCCACGATCGCGATGCAGGGTGGAGTTTAGTGACCACTGCATTACGTTCTGCACGTGTTTACTATGAGAACATTGAGGGTTCTGTTCTGTTCTGTCCACTGTAAAGTTCATGTAATGTTCCTTAGAGAGTTTCTTTGTCTTGTTCTTTTTCTCATGGACGTTTTTCTAGAGCGATGTTCTGTAACGACCTGCGAGAAAAACACGAGGACTGCGTGAACATTAAAGGAATCGATGCGGAGAACATGAAGATCCTGCTGGACTACACCTACACCAGCAAAGTGCACATAACCAAGGAGAACGTTCAGAAAACTCTGGAGGCGGCCAGCCTGTTCCAGGTCAGTACAAAATAATGACCCTGTCTACAGCTCAGTACGGTTCTGCTATAGAACACTGCCTGAGAACAAAGCAGTTCTGAAGATTATCAACATGTAGAAAGTCCTTAAAGGAATGCCTGGTCACTTGGTGGCCGTCTTTGCAGCACCACTGGGCAGTTATTTCCAGCTGTGCAGTCCAGACTGAATGAGGGACTGTCGTCGACCTATTTAATCTCTTCTTTGGTGAAAATTGTAGCTTTTTTCTCTTTCAACCAAACCACTTTTACACGTTACACGCCGCTCATGACCACAGATGCCTGCTCACTTGTCTACAGGATGGTTGGTGTTTAAGGTGCTGAAGGCTTCGCTCACACTTACAGCAGTAAACACAACAGCTTCGTCTTCTCGGTTCAAATAAGTGAAGCAGAAAATGGGGAAAACGAATGTGAATGAACGGCGGCTGGTCTGACTGCAGCGAGAAGAGACAGGGAACTGAAACAAATCGGCAGAGGACACTTTCCATTTCTGGAGGTTGTTGTTTGCGGCTGAGCAGGGCGTCACAAACAGCAACAACCACCAGTAAATCCCCCGCGTCGGGTCCTAAGGCCAGAAAACAGGTTTATCAGTGCATAAAGACTGAGATCCACACAGATTTATTCCAAATACAGCCTCTTCACCCTGCGCTGCGTCCACTTCACCACGTCCACCTCGCCATGTCAGCCTCACCACGCCGCGTCAACCTCACCACGCCGGCCTCGCCGTGTCAGCCTCACCACGCCGCGTCAACCTCACCACGCCGGCCTCGCCGTGTCAGCCTCACCACGCCGCGTCAACCTCACCACGCCGGCCACGCCGCGTCTATCTCGATGCGTCAACCTCACCACGCCGGCCACGCCGCATCCATCTTGCCGCGTCAGCCTCACCACGCCGGCCACGCCGCGTCAACCTCACCACGCCGGCCTCGCCACGTCCACCTCGCCCTCGCCCGCGTCAGCCTCACCACGCCGGCCACGCCGCGTCCATCTCGCTGCGTCAACCTCACCATGCCGGTCACGGCGCGTCCACCTCGCCGCGTCAACTTCGCCACGTCAACCTCATCACGCTGGCCACGCCGCGTCCACCACACCGCGTCCATCTCGCCGCATCAACCTCACCACGCCGGTCACGCCGCATCCACCTCGCCGCGTCAACCTCGCCACGTCAACCTCACCACGCTGGCCACGCCGCGTCCACCTCACCGCGTCCATCTCGCTGCGTCAACCTCACCACGCTGGTCACGGCGCGTCCACCTCGCCGCGTCAACCTCGCTGCGTCAACCTCGCCACGCTGCCCACGCCGCGTCCATCTCGCCGCGTCCATCTCGCCGCGTCAACCTCACCACGTCCACCTCACCGCATCCACCTCGCCACGCCGGCCTCGCCGCGTCAGCCTCACCGCGTCAGCCTCACCACGCCGGCCTCGCCGCGTCAACCTCACTGCCTTAACCTCGCTGACCTCGCCGCTCCAACCTCACTGCACCAACCCCACTGCACTAATCTCAGTAGGGCAGCTGGACAGTGACAGTAGCGCAGTTGATCAGTGACAGTAGGGCAGGTGATCAGAGACAGTAGGGCAGTTGGACAGTGACAGTAGGGCAGTTGGACAGTGACAGTAGGGCAGTTGATCAGTGACAGTAGGGCAGTTGGACAGTGACAGTAGCGCAGTTGATCAGTGACAGTAGGGCAGTTGGACAGTGACAGTAGCGCAGTTGATCAGTGACAGTAGGGCAGTTGGACAGTGACAGTAGGGCAGTTGATCAGTGACAGTAGGGCAGTTGGACAGTGACAGTAGCGCAGTTGATCAGTGACAGTAGGGCAGTTGGACAGTGACAGTAGCGCAGTTGATCAGTGACAGTAGGGCAGTTGGACAGTGACAGTAGCGCAGTTGATCAGTGACAGTAGGGCAGTTGGACAGTGACAGTAGGGCAGTTGATCAGTGACAGTAGGACAATTAAACTAATGATAATAATAATCATTGTTGACGCTGTTCTGATTATCTGACTAGTTCCCGCGGGTGGTGGAGGCGTGTGCGGTTTACCTGGCGGAGGCGCTGCAGCCGGAGAACTGTGTCGGAATCCTGCGTCTGGCGGACACTCACGCTCTGGCGGGGCTGAAGACGCAGGCGCAGGTGTACCTGGTGCAGCACTTCGGGCAGGTGTGTTCGGGGGAGGAGCTGCCGGAGCTGCCGGCAGCCGAGCTGATGGCGCTACTGCAGAGGGACGAGCTGGGGGTCAGTCAGGAGGAGCAGGTGTTCGAGGCGGTGATGCTCTGGGTACGAGCGGACCGGGCGGAGAGACTGCCCCTGCTGCCCCGAATCCTGGCACACGTACGGCTCCCCCTGCTGGATCCCTGCTACTTTGTGGAGAAGGCGGAGGGGGACGAGCTGATCCGCGGCTGCCCAGAGCTGTTCCCTCTGCTGCAGGAGGCCCGCACGTACCACCTGGCAGGAAATGAGGTAAAGACGTTCGCCCAGAGCAGAACTCAGATCTCCACACTTCCCCTTTTCACCACAGACGTGGTCCCTAAACCGCCACTGACCGCGGCGCCGCTGGCGGAGCAGCCCGTTAAACTCACTGCCCCGCCGCTGTGACCGAGCCGAGCCCCGCAGACAGGCTGAGATGCTCAGACGGCTCCTCAGAGTGATGGGGAACGAGGTGTATAGAGTTCTGTAAAGAACCCGTGTTGGTGCTGTATAGAACCTTTTACAACACGTTCTCCATCAGGCTGGAAAAGGAAGAGCTAGATAACAGCTGATGAGTGAATTTAGCTTCAATAAAACAACGAATTTTACAGCTACAGCACGATTTTACAGTTTAAAGCGCTTTTATTTGTGTTATTATTGTGTTGAAGCGGTTTTATTTGTGTGATTGTGTTGAAGCGGTTTTATTTGTGTTATTATTGTGTTGAAGCGGTTTTATTTGTGTGATTATTGTGTTGGAAGCGGTTTTATTTGTGTGATTATTGTGTTGAAGCGGTTTTATTTGTGTGATTATTGTGTTGAAGCAGTTTTTTTGTGTTATTATTGTGTTGAAGCGGTTTTATTTGTGTTATTATTGTGTTGAAGTGGTTTTATTCCTGGTTTTATTTCTGGTTTTATTTGTGTTGTTGTGTTGATGTAGTTTAATTTGTGTGATTGTGTTGATGTAGTTTTATTTGTGTTGTTGTGTTGATGTAGTTTTATTTGTGTTGTAGTTTTCTTTGTGTTGTGTTGATGTTTGTGTTGTTGTGTTGATGTAGTTTTCTTTGTGTTGTTGTGTTGATGTTTGTGTTGATGTTTGTGTTGTTGTGTTGATGTAGTTTAATTTGTTGTTGTGTTGATGTTTGCATTTTTGTGTTGTTGTGTTGATGTTTGTGTTGTTGTGTTGATGTAGTTTAATTTGTGTTGTTGTGTTGATGTTTGTGTTGTTGTGTTGATGTAGTTTTATTTGTGTTGTTGTGTTGATGTTTGTGTTGTTGTGTTGATGTAGTTTTGTTTGTGTTGTTGTGTTGATGTTTGTGTTGTAGTTTAATTTGTGTTGTTGTGTTGATGTAGTTTAATTTGTGTTGTTGTGTTGATGTTTGTGTTGTTGTGTTGATGTAGTTTTATTTGTGTTGTTGTGTTGATGTTTTTGTTGTGTTGATGTTTGTGTTGTTGTGTTGATGTAGTTTTATTTGTGTTGTTGTGTTGATGTAGTTTTATTTGTGGTGTTGTGTTGATGTTTGTGTTGTTGTGTTGATGTAGTTTAATTTGTGGTGTTGTGTTGATGTTTGTGTTGTTGTGTTGATGTAGTTTAATTTGTGGTGTTGTGTTGATGTTTGTGTTGTTGTGTTGATGTAGTTTTATTTGTGTTGTTGTGTTGATGTTTGTGTTGTTGTGTTGATGTAGTTTAATTTGTGGTGTTGTGTTGATGTAGTTTAATTTGTGGTGTTGTGTTGATGTAGTTTTATTTGTGTTGTTGTGTTGATGTTTGTGTTGTTGTGTTGATGTAGTTTAATTTGTGGTGTTGTGTTGATGTAGTTTAATTTGTGGTGTTGTGTTGATGTAGTTTTATTTGTGTTGTTGTGTTGATGTTTGTGTTGTTGTGTTGATGTAGTTTAATTTG
>NC_051212.1:56579716-56622216 GCF_015220715.1 Pygocentrus nattereri
TTACGATGTCAAGCTTTAACCCTTTTTGATTAAGGAGAAGCAGCTTGTGACTCAGAGAGAACCAAATGAAGCTTCACATGTTAATGAGGGAACCAAAGGGATTAAAAGAGGAACATGTGCTCGGTACTGAAACCTGAGCTGAAAATCAAATTCCCCAATTCCCTCTGATTTACTCAGTCACTGGAGACATGCGCTGCTCTATTCTGGCAGCTGACGTGACAGTTCCACCTTAAATGGTGCAACTGTTCCATTCTGGCAGCTGATGCGACAGCTCCCCCTTAAATGGTGCGGCTGTTCCAGTCTGGTGGCTGATGCGACAGCTCCACCTTAAATGGTGCAACTGTTCCATTCTGGCGGCTGATGCGACAGCTCCACCTTAAATGGTGCAACTGTTCCATTCTGGCGGCTGATGCGACAGCTCCACCTTAAATCGTGCAACTGTTCCATTCTGGCGGCTGATGCGACAGCTCCACCTTAAATCGTGCGGCTGTTCCATTCTGGCGGCTGACGTGACAGTTCCACCTTAAATGGAGCGGCTGTTCCATTCTGGCGGCTGACGCGACAGCGCCACCTGAAATGGAGTGGCTGTTCCATTCTGGCGGCTGATGCGACAGCTCCACCTTAAATGGAGCGGCTGTTCCATTCTGGTAGCTGATGCGACAGCTCCACCTTCAATGGAGCGGCTGTTCCATTCTGGCGGCTGATGCGACAGCTCCACCTGAAATGGAGTGGCTGTTCCATTCTGGCGGCTGATGTGACAGCTCCTCCTTAAATGGAACGGCTGTTCCATTCTGGCGCTGATGCGACAGCTCCACCTTAAATGGAGTGGCTGTTCCATTCTGGCGCTGATGCGACAGCTCCACCTTAAATGGAGCGGCTGTTCCATTCTGGTGCTGATGCGACAGCTCCACATTAAATGGAGCGGCTGTTCCAATCTGGCAGCTGATGCGACAGCTCCACCTTAAATGGAGCGGCTGTTCCATTCTGGCGGCTGATGCGACAGCTCCACCTTAAACGGAGCGGCTGTTCCATTCTGGCACTGATGCGACAGCTCCACCTTAAATGGAGCGGCTGTTCCATTCTGGGGGCTGATGCGACAGCTCCACCTTAAATGGAGCAGCTGTTCCATTCTAATGGCTGATGCGACGGCTCCACCTTAAATGGTTCAGCCATTATATTCTTCCCCTTGTATATCAACGCACGACTGTGCTAAACTGTACTGAGGGCCTCTAGTGGATACATTATGAACTGCAGCTGTTGCATAAGTCAGTCACTGTATTAGTTTGTCTGTGTTTATGAGCCGCTGTGTTCAGCACAGCTGCTGTTCCGGTAACACGGATCGATTAGTCTGTAACTTTCCTCATTTAAGGTGGAACTGTCAGCCCCCAGAATGGAACAGCTGCACCATGTAAGGTGGAACTGTCACATTAGCTGCCAGAGTGGAACAGACGTAACTGGTGGAACCGGTTGTGTATTATTATTATTATTATTATTATTATCATCAGTTGTTAAATTAACATGCATTTCGAGCTGCTGTGTGTGTTTAAGCGAGGCTGTAAAAGTGATCAGTGCTCTGAGCTCTGATCAGCTCTCCGTCCTCAGTGGGACTGAATCGGATCTGTGTGCAGGATGTTGCTGCAGCATTCGTGGGGTCAGTGAGTCAGAGGAGAGTTCTCTTGTTGCAGCCCAGAGGAAGTGAAGGTTCTGCCAGGTGTCACTGATACCTGCTCTGACCCACTGGACTCACCCTTGGCCTTCTGTGATGCGCTTGTCAGATGAGCTCTTCCTCCTGCAGAGAGTCAGAGATGGACTGACGCTGCGCTGGGTCGCAGGGCTCTGGCTGCAGCAGCGGGTGATGAAAGGAGCTGAACTTGATCCTGGCTTGGATGAACTCTCTGAACAAGCTTCTGGCCGTATTTAGAGCAGCTGCTGCGCAGAGGGACATTGCTGAGATGACTGCGGTTCCTCAGTCGCTGCGGAGGAACATTCTGAGTTTAAGTCAGGTGGTTTTAGTGCAGGCTATCAGCTCACAGGCCGTTAGCTCCCAGGCTATCAGCTCACAGCCCGTTAGCTCTCAGGCTATCAGCTCACAGCCCGTTAGCTCTCAGGCTATCAGCTCAGAGCCCGTAAGCTCACAGGCTATCAGCTCACAGCCCGTTAGCTCCCAGGCTTTCAGCTCACAGCCCGTTAGCTCTCAGTCTATCAGCTCACAGCCCGTTAGCTCTCAGGCTATCAGCTCACAGCCCGTTAGCTCTCAGGCTATAAGCTCACAGCCCGTTAGCTCTCAGGCTATCAGCTCAGAGCCTGTTAACTCTCAGGCTGTCAGCTCAGAGCCTGTTAGCTCTCAGGCTGTCAGCTCAGAGCCCGTTAGCTCTCAGGCTATCAGCTCACAGCCCGTTAGCTCTCAGGCTATCAGCTCACAGCCCGTTAGCTCACAGCCCGTTAGCTCTCAGGCTATCAGCTCAGAGCCCGTTAGCTCTCAGGCTATCAGCTCAGAGCCCGTTAGCTCTCAGGCTGTCAGCTCAGAGCCCGTTAGCTCTCAGACTATCAGCTCACAGCCCGTTAGCTCCCAGGCTATCAGCTCAGAGCCCGTTAGCTCTCAGGCTGTCAGCTCACAGCCCATTAGCTCTCAGGCTATCAGCTCACAGCCCATTAGCTCTCAGGACGTTAGCTCTCGGGACGTTAGCTCTCAGGATGTTAGCTCTCGGGACGTTAGCTCTGAGGACATTAGCTCTCGGGACGTTAGGTCTCAAGACGTTAGCTCTCAGTTCGTTAGCTCTCGGGACGTTAGCTCTCAGGACGTTAGCTCTCGAGATGTTAGCTCTCGGGACGTTAGCTCTCAGGACGTTAGCTCTCGGGACGTTAGCTCTCAGGACATTAGTTCTCGGGATGTTAGCTCTCAGTTCGTTAGCTCTCAGCACGTTAGCTCTCAGGACGTTAGCTCTCGGGACGTTAGCTCTCGGGACATTAGTTCTCGGGATGTTAGCTCTCAGTTCGTTAGCTCTCGGGACGTTAGCTCTCGGGACGTTAGCTCTCAGGACATTAGTTCTCGGGATGTTAGCTCTCAGTTCGTTAGCTCTCAGCACGTTAGCTCTCTTGACATTAGCTCTCAGCACATTAGCTCTCGGGACGTTAGCTCTCAGGACATTAGTTCTCGGGATGTTAGCTCTCAGTTCGTTAGCTCTCAGCACGTTAGCTCTCGGGACGTTAGCTCTCGGGACGTTAGCTCTCAGGACGTTAGCTCTCAGCACGTTAGCTCTCGGGACGTTAGCTCTCGGGACGTTAGCTCTCAGGACATTAGTTCTCGGGATGTTAGCTCTCAGTTCGTTAGCTCTCAGCACGTTACCTCTCGGGACGTTAGCTCTCGGGGACGTTAGCTCTCGGGACGTTAGCTCTCAATCAATCAACCTTTATTTTGACTCGGAAGTACATTGAGGGCAACCCTCATTTTCAGTGTAGCCGAGCATTTACAAAAACAGGGATTGACATGACAAAGAAAATAATAACTACATGTAATCATTTTAAATTAAAAGAAAATTTTAAATAACAGTGAATAAAAGATAAAAGTAGATAAAAAATAGAACTTGAGATTTAAATGATAAGAAATTAAGATCAAAAATAGATAAGAAATTAGTAAGGTAATAATACAATATCACAAATTTAAAAAAGTAACGATAAAAAAACTTCAAAATAAAATGACAGGAAATAAATAAATAAAAAGAGATAAAGAATTAAGGAGAACTAACACAAAATAAAAGTTCCGAATAAATAAGATTAAGTAAAACAGGTGCAGGCTGTCTGTAGGTGGTTTGATATTAAAAGTTTAAAATGACTGAGTGACGCCAGTGAGCCGAGGTTTAGTGTGTCCTGTAGTGAATTCCAGCTGGTGCTGTGACTAAAAGCAGATTTTCCCAGTTCAGTAAAAACTCTTGGTACCTGGCAGCTGATCCAGTTACTAGAGCGAGTCTGATAATTACTGTTATTTGTATTCATCAGTGAAGTGATGTATTCTGGCAAATGACCTGAGAGTGTCTTATAAATAAAAATCAACCAGTGTGTTTCCCTTCGTCCCATTAAAGAGGGCCACCCAACTTTCGCATACAGCTCTCAGTGGTGAGTTCTGTACAGATCTCCAGTGATGACCCTCAGGGCAGAGCGATGCACTGGGTCCAGTAATTTGAGAGAGCTGGAGGAGCATATTTATAGATAACGTCACCAAAGTCCAGCACTGATAGTAAAGCTGCTTCAACTAGTCTTTTTCTGGCGTGCGTGGGGAAACAGGACGGTCTATAAAAATAACCCAGCTTCTGTCGCATTTACTGACTAGTTTATTAATGTGTGGTTTAAAACTGAGTTTATCATCCAGCCATATGCCAAGGTATTTATATTCCGTGACTCTCTCAATAGTGGATCCTGCCAGGGTAGTAATATTTACAGCACTAAAATCAGTATTAAAAGATCTGAAAACAGCATGAACTTAGTTTTTGTGGCATTTAAAACTAGTTTGTGCTTATATAGCGCCACCTGCAGAGCATTAAATGAGCTCTGTAATTTTCTTGTTGCAGCATGAATAGAATCAGCTGAGCAATATAAAATCGTGTCATCTGCATAAAGGTGAACTTTGCAGTCTGAGGTTGAAGCAGAGGCAGCAATATCATTTATATAGATATTAAATAAGACTGGACCCAAAATTTAACCTTGTGGTACACCTTTAGATACAGATACCAACTCTGATTTATAATTATTCAGTGTCATGCACTGATTTCTGTCAGTGAGGTAGTTTTGGGTCCAGTCCAGCGCAGCTGCATCAAAGCCAATCTTTTCTAAGTTCCGTAAAAGAAGAGTGTGATCAACTGTGTCGAATGCTTTTGTTAAGTCAATAAAAACAGCTGCACAATGTTTCTTCTGGTCTATGTCTGAATAAAGATTGTTTAAAACCAGTGTTGTAGCAGAGATAGTGCTGTGACCTTCTCTGAATCCAGACTGATATTTAGATAAAACAGAATTTTCATGAAGAAATTATTTCAGTTGCTGGTTTACTAGAGATTCTAACATTTTTGCTAAACACGACAGTTTTGAAATTGGCCTATAATTATTCAGATCTGTTGTCTCACCACTTTATGCAGAGGAATTACATGAGCTGTTTTCCAGACCCTGGGAATTCTGCAAGATAAAACTGAAAGATTAAAAATGTATAAAATGTATTCTAAAATAATCGGGACTGCGAGACGCAATAAAAAGGGGTCCAGCCCATCTTCTCCAGTGGCTTTTCATGGATTAATTTTATCCAGGGCATTAGCAACTAAATATGGAGAAAATGGCTGGAGTGAGAAAAGACCATGCGTTCCAGAAACAGTAGAGCTGAGATCAGTTTTATTCAATAGGTTTGTGCTATTCTTATCAAAGATGTGGCCGGCTGCAGCAAAGTGTGAGTTAAAGGCTTGACATATTTCCTTCTGGGCAGAAATCCGCTGATCGTCAACTAAACTGCTTGTTGGAAAAAGGGGGGAATTATTTTTTAGAGAATTTATTATTTTCCAGAAGTTTTGAGGGTTTCTAGTGCTGGTGATTAAGCTGAGGTGATATTCTGATTTAGCTTTTCTAACAGCAGAAGTTTTTATTTCTCAGCTGTCTAAAGGTAAGACAGTGGTCTCTCTCCCCTGAGCGTCTAGCAGTTGACCAGGCTTTATTTCTGGCCTTAAACAATGAGGAAACCTCACCCGTAAACCAGGGACTTGATCTGTCTCTGATTCTTGACTTTTTGAATGGGGCATGTTTGTTTACCACTGTTAGAAAAGTTTTACTGAAGTGGTTTGTTGCCCCATCAACATCGGAGATTTCTAGTGTAAGGTGGATTTCACTCATTGCTAAGTCAGAAAGGAAAGCTTGCTCATTAAAATGATTAAAATTTCTTCTAACCACCAACCGAGAGCCTGTTTCATTCATACAACTGCATCTAATGCATCCGATGGGACAATGATCACTTATGCCAAGTTCAAAAACTCCTGAGGCAGTAATTTTGTCAGCTTCATTGGAGAGTATTAGATCTATCAGGGTTGACTTGGTGGGCTCTTTCAGATTTGGGCGAGTCGGTTCATTGACACTCTCGGGACGTTAGCTCTCAGGACGTTAGCTCTCGGGACGTTAGCTCACGGGACGTTAGCTCTCTTTGCCATCACTGTGCTGTATCAGTGTCTGATGCTGAGTGTTGTGTAATAGTTATTTTAAGAGATTCTTCTGCCTCTATAAATCACTCACTCAGCGCCCTGTCAGCCACAAGCTCAGCGCTAATCTGTTCCACATTAGCTGGATTTAAAGGTTCTTCATAAACGAGGAGCTTTTCCTCTCTTCTAGGAGACACAACATCCAGAATGCAACTGTGCTCACAACTGGACAACTTTAAGATGTGGTTTGAGATCTGGCCATGTTTGCTCATATGTGTTATAAAGAGTTTGATGTATATTTCAAAATAAATGTATGTTTATATGTAAGTATCAAATATTGGACACATATGCATATTATATGTTAGTCTTGTAGCTGCAGCTGCAGACCATTACATCACTGACAGTAACACTGCTGTTGGTAGCACCACTGATGGTAACATCGCTGAGTGTAACACCACTGACAGTAACACTGCTGACCTTTACATCACTGACAGTAACACTGCTGACCATTACACCACTGACAGTAACACTGCTGACCTTTACATCACTAACAGTAACACTGCTGATGGTAGCACCACTGATGGTAACATCACTGACAGTAACACTGCTGATGGTAGCACCACTGATGGTAACATCACTGACAGTAACACTGCTGACCATTACACCACTGACAGTAACACTGCTGACCTTTACACCATTGACAGTAACACTGCTGACCGTTACACCATTGACAGTAACACTGCTGACCTTTACACCACTGACAGTAACACTGCTGACCTTTACATCACTAACGGTAACACTGCTGATGGTAGCACCACTGATGGTAACACCACTGACAGTAACACTGCTGACCATTACACTACTGACAGTAACACTGCTGACCTTTACATCACTAATGGTAACACTGCTGATGGTAGCACCACTGATGGTAACACCACTGACAGTAACACTGCTGACCGTTACACCACTGACAGTAACACTGCTGACCTTTACACCATTGACAGTAACACTGCTGACTGTTACACCACTGACAGTAACACTGCTGACTGTTACACCACTGACAGTAACTCCACCGACTGTAACACCACTGAGTTTACTAAACTCTGAGCTTTTCTAAAACATTCTTTACTCACACTTTAGATTCAAACTCACATTGTATATAAATTACCAATGTTGCATCTTTTTTTTGATTTAATGTTTGAGCATTGCAACAGCCCTGATGCAGTGTTTGGGTTGGAGCTTTGGAGGGAGCTCTGAAGGGAGGGTTTATGTTTGTCTGAATGTTAATCACTCCTAGTTTTAATTCTCGATTTCTTCAGCTCTGCACTGAGTCCGTCTCACTCTGCCTCGTCCCTCTCACTCTGCCTCGTCCCTCTCACTCTGCCTCGTCCCTCTCACTCGGCCACATCCTTCTAACTCAGCCTCGTCCCTCTCACTTTGCTGCGTCCGTCTCACTCGGCCTCGTCCCTCTCACTCTGCTTCGCCTGTCTCACTCTGCCTCGTCCCTCTCACTCTGCTTTGTCCGTCTCACTCGGCCTCATCCATCTCACTCTGCCTCGTCCCTCTCACTTAGCCTCGTCTGTCTCACTCTGCCTTGTCCCTCTCACTTTGCTTCGTCCGTCTCACTCGGCCTCGTCCATCTCACTCTGCATCGTCCCTTTAACTCTGCCTCGTCCCTCTCACTCTGCCTCGTCCATCTCACTCTGCCTCGTCCCTCTCACTCGGCCTCATCCCTCTCACTTTGCTTCGTCTGTCTCACTCGGCTGCATCCGTCTCACTCGGCCGCGTCCCTCTCACTTAGCCTCGTCTGTCTCACTCTGCCTTGTCCCTCTCACTCTGCTTCGTCTGTCTCACTCGGCCTCGTCCATCTCACTCTGCCTCGTCCCTCTCACTCTGCCTCGTCCCTCTCACTCGGCCTCATCCCTCTCACTTTGCTTCGTCCATCTCACTCGGCCGCATCTGTCTCACTCTGCCTCGTCCCTCTCACTTAGCCTCGTCTGTCTCACTCTGCCTTGTCCCTCTCACTTTGCTTCGTCCGTCTCACTCGGCCTCGTCCATCTCACTCTGCATCGTCCCTTTAACTCTGCCTCGTCCCTCTCACTCTGCCTCGTCCATCTCACTCTGCCTCGTCCCTCTCACTCTGCCTCGTCCCCCTCACGCAGCCTTGTCCACACCCATTGGTTTTGGTTTATTTGGCTCGTAATGACGGTGTTGTAACGGTAGTAAAGTGATATCAGTCTGTCTGCAACAATAGTCTGAATATAATGAAAGTGACATCATGTCTTATTATAGAGTATTAATGAGAGGAATAAGCGCATCATTAACCTTTACAGTGAACCACCCTCTGATTAGATCAGCTCTAAATACAGCAGTGAGCCTGAGCTAATGTCTCTCTGAGGGCTGAGAGTGTGATATTTCTCTGACGCGCTAACGTTAGCTTTATTTTTCTGTTATTCAGGCCGCCAGTGAGCGCAGTGTAAGTGTGTGGTTTAGAGATGGAGGAGTGACCAGACCGGACACTCAGGACTAATTCACAACCACAGCAGCATGGTCCAGTTGGCTAAACGGAACTGGCAGTGCCGAGTCGGATCACTGAGAACACACAGAGATCCGGCTTTCCTCATCTGATGACCTTCATTTAAGCCGAGTTCTCCAGCCATTAGTACTTTACCACAGAGTCTAACATGAGTTAATCTTAGTACAGGATCGCTTGAACCCTTTAGAACAGGAGGGCATTTTGTCCTTATTTAGAGCTAACTGGTCTTTTTTTATGGAAACATTGACAGAAATCATGGCAGAATCTTGGCAGAACCCAATAATGATGATGTGTATATTTATTTCATTACTGTCTTTATTAACCCTTCAGTTTAAACAGATCTGGACAGAATGTTTTAATATCTAAGATCTGAAAACATCCTTGGCTTTAAATGGTTTGTTTACTGAGAGGCTGCAGTTTGGACTCATTCAGTAGAATAACTCAGACAGAACCCATTTATCTCTGGATAAGAGCCCAGGTCAAATGCATCATGCTGATGAGAGTCAGGTTACTCCACCCACCTCCCAGTACAAAATGTGCCATAACTTTTGCACTGGCCATATTTCATACCTTATTTTTTTGAAAAGGTGAGTAAATAAACAGTAACTGTGTAATAAAATGTGCAGGTGTGACTGTAGGGGGCGCATGGACTGATGGACCCTCAGCTCTACAGTGTGTAGATGGTTGCTGAGCTGATTTTCTCTCTGAGGGATGTTTGTGGTACTGAACTCTGAGCTGAGCTGAGCTGGTCTGTAATGCAGAGCAGGAGGTTGAGTCTTTCCACACTCTGCATTTCAGCTGTGCATAAATCAGCATTTTAACTGGAATGATTTATTATCTTATTTATCCAAATGGCATAACTGAGGCTAAGCCGAGTGAATCTCTCAGAATCCTGAAACGCTCTCAGCTCCTCAGAGGCTCCACAGTTTTTATTACCTTATTTACTGTAAAGTTAGAAAAACTCCACTTTCAAGCTTCATTAAATGTGCTGAAAAGGCTGATGGTGCAGAACCCTCAGGGTCATCTAGGTCTTCAGAGAACATCTAGTGATTTTTGCAGTGATATATCACACTGTTCAGTTTTAGTTGAAAATGTTGAAACACCCAAAAGAAAATCATCCAATCAGAATTGTTCTCTCTGCGTTCTCTCTCTATATCTTCAGCTGAGCTGCTCTCCCATTGGTTAGGACTTCAGGAGCTGGACTGAAGGCCATTCCACGTTAGATTAACTACCAAAAATGCACAGTTTTGTTAGTTTGGAGGTCTGAAGGTTCTAGATACGTCCCTGACTGTGAATGAGTTGTAGTCTAAGCAGGTTCTGGTTAGTTGTTATGAATGTTAAACAGTGGCGGCAGCTCTATGGACTCTATGGACTATGAAAACTGATACATGGGATTCAGATATGTGTATTGATTAAATCAGTAATTGAGGAACCACAAAATCAATAGAAATGTGCTTAACTAAATAAAACACAGATTCCACAACAATATATAAAACAGAAACCTTTGAAAATATTTGATATAAGAACAAAGAACACAGATAAATTTGAATCCATCAAATTCTATTTCTCACCATTATAATATATAATATAATAAACTATATTTAAATGTAAATTTCCTTCGGGATCAATAAAGTATCTATCTATCTATCTATCTATCTATCTATCTATCTATCTATCTATCTATCTATCTATCTATCTATCTTAATACTATCAGATTATTTGCATTTAATGCCTTTAAATCATAATTTACTATTTTGAGAACTTTTTTCTGCTTTGAGTCTTCAATCCAACTTCTCACAGCTGTGCAGGTCATTATATACAGTGGTGTGCAAAAGTTTCTGAGTGTAAATAAGTCACTCATCTACATTTTAATACATTAATCCTGTTTATTTACTCAGTTTAACATATTGGAAAAATAATAACTGTGTAAAAGTTATGGCAAAATTTATTAACATAGCAAATAAATAGAAACTGAGCACTACAATTAGCAGAGAACTAGCATATTAGCATGTTAGCTGTTCAGCCTAAACCTAATTAAACAAAACTTTCACTTCAACTGAACATACAGTCTGAATCAGCGAGCATTTGGGTTTACTTTATATTCATGAAATCTTTGAATACAAATATGCATTAGTGAGATCCTGCTGGTGTGGGTTTCCTCTCTTTCAGTGAGACATGCTAATAGCTCCCCCTTGTGGAGGGCCATCACACTGCAAACATGGCTTTATCATGTCCTGCAGGTTACCTGATCATCCTTAAAGTCTGCACATTAATGACTAAGCTGATTCATGGAGAATGTACATGTTTTTAATTAATCAGTGTTAATCATCTAATCCCGACAGTTCTGATAACAGTCTTCAGATAAAATTCTTCAATTTTTCAAGCTTCAAATGTTCATGTTTAATGTGCAACAGCCAAAAGAGGTTCATCTGCATCAGTTAGCTTAGTGCTAGCGGCATCACTGTAGAGGTGTGTACCTACATATTCCAACGTACATTCATACACATTCTACAAAAGCAACTATAATTTCTTAAGCTTTCTTAAGAAGGTTCTTCATTAGAGCGGTTCTCGTGCCCAGGGTGTTTCATCAGTTCTGGAAACACATGCGTCTCTCGGCACGTGACTGAAATGCCTCTGATTCACAAGAAAACCCCCTAAAACTGACCAGAACTCTGTAAAAGGTGCTTTATGTTCCCTCATAACTCTGCAGACGTTACACACCCAGCCAGCTCAGTGTGGGAGAGTCTAACTGCTCTAACGACTTTCCTCCACCGTCCATCAATGACTAGAGTTCCAGAAACACCCCGAGGTACAAAAGCCGCAGCTCAAAAAGCTACTGAAGTGAAGAACATCCAGCGTGTCTCAGCCTGAGGCTCCTGAATGTAACAGCTGCACCTGCAACAGCTGGATATATGTAAGTGAGTTGCTTTCTATAACTTCACAAAAACAGTGAAAGTGGGCTTAGTTTCCTTGTGTGTACTGTATTCACTGTTGAGTGAACCGTATGTTTAACAGTGTTTACACAAAACATCCCGATAAAACTAGAGTTTTCAATCATTCAGGCTCTTTAATCTCAGTCTACAGATGTTTATCTGTTCTCTTCCTGTTCATCTTCTGCAAATAAAACTCTCAATAATGTCCACTATTATTTTTCCATCATGCTACCTGTGTGTCCAGCCTGCAGGTAAACTCTGACCGACTCCACCAATCAAATAACTCCTGGTATTCCACTTTACTGCTGTTGCCTGTGGCTCGTTCCATAAGACTTTCAAAACTTCTCTGAACTCTGCTTGGTCAGTCTGTCTCTCTAGCACAGATTCCAGACGGTCACTCTTAGAATCACCCACAGGCTCCCACAGCTAATACCCACAATGCTCACTCCTCTTTCTACAGTATCCCTGTAACATGACAGAAGAGCTTTAAAACACTGAACAAGATAAAGCACAACCCTAATTACTGAGCGAATCACTGATTACTAAACAAAGACCTTTAGATTTAACACTGTTAGCCATGTTACACAGATTCATCCCAGTCCAGGACCATATCAGCTCAGTCTAGGACCCTGTTAGCCCAGTTCAGGACCTGGTTACCCCAGTCCAGATCCTCTTAGCCCAGTCTAGGACCCTATTAGCCCAGTCCAGGATGCTGGTAAAACACTCCAGGCCCTATTAGCCAAGTCCAGTTCTCATTAGCCCAGTCCAAGACCCTTTTACCATTTCAGATCCTGTTAAACCAGCCCTGACCCTGAGAGCCCAGTCCAGCACCTTATTAGACCAATTCAGGACCATTCTCATCTGGTTCAGTGCTCTGTTAGCCCATTCCAGACCAAATAAGCCCAATCCAGGACCCCATTAGTTCAATCCAAAGTCTGTGACTTTGACCATTCCAGACAATATTAGCCCAGTCCAGAGCCCTATTAGCCCAATCCAGGATGCTGTTAGACCAAGGAAGACCACATTAGCTCAGTCCAGACCGCATTAGCCCAGTCCACACCCTGATAGCCCACTCCAGGACTCCAATAGCCCAGTCTAGAGCCTGGTAGACCAGCTCAGACCCTGCTAGCCCAATCCTGTACCCTATTAGCTCAGTCCTGGCTCTGATAGCCCAGGCTGCCGTTAGCCCATTCCAGGACCCATTAGTCCAGTCCAGGACACATCAGCCCAATTATCTCAGACCATAGGACTGTGTACTTCCTAAATATTGCTTCAGTCTTCTGTCCTTGGCTGGAGGTCTGTATGGAGGCAATTCCCTCCCCTGAGTTTCGCTCCCTCCCCACACACACGGCTTCTTGGTGGAGACTCAGCAGCTCGTGTTTAAAAGCCTCTCAGCCCCCCACATGCTCACTGTGTTCCAGGCCAGGGGCCAGCAGCCAAAGCACCGGTCAGCAGCAGCACAGGAGGAAAATCAGACAGTGAGACGCAGCACGCGGGACGAGAACTGGAGCAGAACTGACCATAGCATGGATCTCACCAAGAGCCTGTGGCTGCTGTGGCTGCCCTGCATGCTGGCTGGGCTGAGTGGACTGAGTTATGACTACAGCGACTATTCAGATTCCTACTACAATGACATCTCAGAGGCAGGAAAGCAGGAAGGTACATGTTTCTCTGATTTCTCTCTGAAATGAATCTCTCCGGTTAACAGCAGAGAAGTTAGCGCTTCTGTTTACGTCTGATAGGTTTGTGATTCTGTGCCTTTAAATACATAATAATATTTATACTTTCACTAAAAAGTGAAGAACAGACTCAGTCCTTATTTGCACCATTCAAGGTGGTAAATTTACATGAGACACCAGTTTCACCCTCATAGCTCGAACACTGAAAGATGCTAATAGTATTTAAGTAGATTTTTAAGCTGCTTTCTTTGTTTACAGTTGACAGGTGAATTTCATTAAAACCATATAGACCGAAAAATTAAAAACAGTTATGTATTTGAAATTATACACTGATGACAAACAGCTGTTCACTGTCCAGCAGGATCCAGCAGAAATACAGCCGTGCTGCCTTAAACGTGCCTTGACTTCAACGCCAGCTTGTGAAAATCTTGGGAATTTAAAGGGGAATTCCACCATTTTTTAAATTTAAATTGTGATAGGAACCAGGCATCGCCATGACTACAACACAGATATAGACACTTTATTTACCATCCAGAACCACCAGAGAACCTACACGAGTCTTCTGAGCTTATATGGAATGTTGATGATGGAAAACAGTGGAAAATCTGGAATAATGAGTTTTCTTTGGGGACTATTTTGCCGCACAGCGCCCTGCATGTCTCCCTCCACCATGAATGGAGTTGAAGTTCTCTAAACTCTCATAAAACAGCGTCTCAGTCATCAGGCAGTGAATTCAGAACCAGTTCATGTAGGAACTTTCTGTAGGAGCTTTTAGAGGGACGTCTGGTTCCCATCACCTCCACTGTGAGGAGCTTTTAGAGGGACGTCTGGTTCCCATCACCACCACTGTGAGGAGCTTTTAGAGGGGGACGTCTGGTTCCTATCACTATATATGTTCCTATTTACTGTAAATTATTCAGGATCTACTATGAATTATTCAGTACCTTATATGAATGAAGATGTGTATTACCTGAGTGTATTAAGCAGTAATTGTTGTCCGATGCAGCGGTGACCTCCAGTCCATGTGAGGGTCGTGAGCAGTCCCGCTGGCATAAGCTCTTCACCATGCTGGAAGATTCCCACATGAGGCAGAACATGATGCTGGAAGCTGGTGAGGAGATGATGAGAAACCTCAGAGAAGAGATCCAGAGCAGGTCCAGCAGCGGCTCCATGCTGGAGGAGTCCTGCAGCTCTTTAGGTCAGCAGCTGGACCTCAGGCTGGACGCAGTGGTGGACGAAGCAAAGCAGACGGCTGATAGGCTGCAGGCTCAATGTGGCTCCGCCCTCCAGCAGCTGGAGAACTTCACAGGGCTGCAGGCCTCCCGTCTGGAGAAGCTGGAGAACGGCTACCTGGGCCTGGTGATGATGAAGAGCCAGCAGGACTCCGGAGTGGACAGAGGAAAGCTGGAGCGGGCGCTGATGGCCACAGCTGCGGATCTACAGAGAGTTCACGCACAGCTCGCTCTGCTGCAGCGGGCCGCCGCCCACCGTTACCTGCCCTCAGGTAAACAGCCCTGCAGACCCTCACCTGAACTTAACATCACCCTGACTGACTTAGTCTCCATCCAGTAATCACTGTGAAGTATTCAGTATCTAATTATTCTCTCTCTCTCTCGCTCTCTCTCTGTTTCTCTCTCTCTCTTTCTCTCTCTCTCTGTCGAAGGCTGTGAGATGGCTCTGTTGTTCCCGATGCGCTCTAAGCACAGTTTTGCGGAGGTCACTCTGCCTTCATCCCTCTCTCTGACTGCTCTGTCAGTCTGTCTGTGGGTGAGAGTGACCGAGGCGCTGGACAGAACCATGCTGTTCTCCTACAGCAGCAGGTGGAACCCTCAGGAGCTGCAGCTTCTGCTGAACAGGGACGTGCTGATCTTTACAGTGGGCGGCGAGGTGGGTGCGGTCCAGGCGGCCGGCATGGGATCAGAGGGTCAGTGGAGACATTACTGCGGGCTATGGAGTTCAGAAGGGGGCGTGGCCTCACTCTGGGTGGATGGCCGACAGGTGTCGGGCTCCTCAGTGGTGGTGCAAGGCTACAAGCTGCCTGAGGGTGGCGCCGTCCTACTGGGTCAAGAGAAAAGCTCCTCAGGAATGTACAGAGACATGGACGCCGCAGTGGCCTTTACCGGGAAAATGACCGCCGTCAACATGTGGAGCCGCACGTTGGACCCGGAGCAGATCCAACAACTGGCCAATCAGGATGGAGCCTGTGCGCAGAGGGGGGATGTAATTGGCTGGGGGGTTTCTGAGATCCTTCCACATGGGGGGGCGCAGTATATAAGCTGACTGTCCAATAACCCTCTTTAAAGGGCTGATGGTCCCTCACACCGTCGAAACATAAACATTGTTTCTAAACGTTCACAACAAACTGCTCTCTGTTTTTGTGATGTCACAGAAATGGATACATTCACTGAGAATGAGGCAACCAATCAGAACAGAGCTTATTTGCATATATCAGTTGCAAAGGCACAATTACAGAAGAAGCAAGTTTAACTGTAAGACATTAGAGTCGTTTAAAAAATAATTTAAATGTTTTTAGGTTCATAAACTCACACAAATTGACATTAATGGAGAGGAATGTGTCCCGAGTAATGAAATGATGTTATACATTATATTTATGTAGTTTTACTGCGTTTTACTGCTTTGTTTCTCTGCAGGTCAAAAGTGTTGGAGCAGTGGTAAAAACCCTTTTCCAGAGGAACAGACACCAATGTGTGTTTAATTATTCCACTGAGTGTTTTTACATGCATTTAATAATTTCATTTAATAATAATTTAACAGATTTCTGCAGGTATCTGATTATAAGTGGTCATGTAAACATGCATCTGATCTCTCAGATCAGATTAAGGTCTATAAATCTGATTAGTAAATCTGATGAAGAGGCTGATCTGAGTCAGTAATGGGGGTTTTCAGTCTGATCTCTCAAATTAGATTAAGGTCTATAAATCTGATCAGTAAATCTGATGAAGAGGCTGATCTGAGTCAGTAATGGGGTTTTTCAGTCTGATCTCTCAGATCAGATTAAGGTCTATAATCTGATCAGTAAATCTGATGAAGAGGCTGATCTGAGTCAGTAATGGGGTTTTTCAGTCTGATCTCTCAGATCAGATTAAGGTCTATAAATCTGATTAGTAAATCTGATGAAGAGGCTGATCTGAGTCAGTAATGGGGTTTTTCAGTCTGATCTCTCAGATCAGATTAAGGTCTATAATCTGATCAGTAAATCTGATGGAGAGGCTGATCTGAGTCAGTATTGGGGTTTTTAAGTCTGATCTCTCAGATCAGATTAAGGTCTATAATCTGATCAGTAAATCTGATGAAGAGGCTGGTCTGAGTCAGTAATGGGGTTTTTCAGTCTGATCTCTCAGATCAGATTAAGGTCTATAATCTGATCAGTAAATCTGATGAAGAGGCTGATCTGAGTCAGTATTGGGGTTTTTCAGTCTGATCTCTCAGATCAGATTAAGGTCTATAAATCTGATCAGTAAATCTGATGAAGAGGCTGATCTGAGTCAGTAATGGGGTTTTTCAGTCTGATCTCTCAGATCAGATTAAGGTCTATAATCTGATTAGTAAATCTGATGAAGAGGCTGGTCTGAGTCAGTAATGGGGTTTTTCAGTCTGATCTCTCAGATCAGATTAAGGTCTATAATCTGATTAGTAAATCTGATGAAGAGGCTGATCTGAGTCAGTAATGGGGTTTTTCAGTCTGATCTCTCAGATCAGATTAAGGTCTATAATCTGATTAGTAAATCTGATGAAGAGGCTGATCTGAGTCAGTAATGGGGTTTTTCAGTCTGATCTCTCAGATCAGATTAAGGTCTATAATCTGATTAGTAAATCTGATGAAGAGACTGATCTGAGTCAGTATTGGGGTTTTTCAGTCTGATCTCTCAGATCAGATTAAGGTCTATAATCTGATCAGTAAATCTGATGAAGAGGCTGATCTGAGTCGGTAATGGGGTTTTTCAGTCTGATCTCTCAGATCAGATTAAGGTCTATAATCTGATTAGTAAATCTGATGAAGAGGCTGATCTGAGTCAGTAATGGGGGTTTTCAGTCTGATCTCTCAAATTAGATTAAGGTCTATAAATCTGATCAGTAAATCTGATGAAGAGGGGTTTAAACTCTCACTCTGATTTCTTTCGTTTCTCTCAGTCTGTGTGAAACAGAGCGTTGTCCCGGAAACAGCGAGCAGCATTGAGCACAGAACCCGCGAGACACAGCACTTTTGGAGCGGCGCTGAGCCCGAATACCAAATGAAGGGCTTAAATATTCTTCATCTTCTACATGATGATGTTCATATTTTCACTAAAGTGGCTCGATATTAAAAAAAGCCGCTCATGACATTTGAGTGATGTGTTGTGTTTATCACGTCTGATCAGATGATTTAGTGTAAACACAGCGTCTGATCTCAGTTTGTCAGTCGTATCAAAGCAGTTATTAAATCAGCTTTTATCAGCAGCAGGATCTGAGATGGTCTGAGTCAGGCCAGTGTTTCTAGCAACATTGATCACTGTAATGATCTTTAACTGGACCCGAAACAAAGACCATCAAACAGTCTAAACTGGTTCAGAGTGCAGCTGAGAGTCTCACTAGGAGTACAGAAGGACCCCCACCCCCCCCCCCCCCCCCATTATTAAATGGTCCAGGATAGACTGTAAGGAGCTATAAACGTTCTATAAACGTCTTACTGGTCTATAAACGCCTTAATGGTCAGGAGCAGTGTATTTATCTGACCTGCTGCAGTGAAATGAGCCCAGCAGAACCCTCAGATCATTAGGAACCGGTCAGCCAATGAAGGTGAAGACTAAACATGGAGAAGCAGCCTTTGGATACTGTGCTGCTCTTAAATGGACCCAGAGGTCAGAGAGCGTTAGCAGAGCCGACGCTGGACACTTTAAACCAGCCTGGAAACGATCCTGTTAGAGCAGCTCAGTGTAAACGCTGTTCGCTCTGCTGCTCTTCTCTCCTCTCACGCTACTCCATCATCATTCCAGCTTTATCTGAGCCTTCATTTCATTTTTTTTTAAATCTACTGTTTAAATCATGTTTTCATTTCTGTTCTATGTTTGTAAAGCACTCTGAATGAACACAGTCTATGAAAGGTTCTAGATAAACTCTCCTGCAGAACATTAATAACAGAATAAAGAGCAGTTCTAGCTCTTTAACCGGCAGATGATCTGGGAGTTTCACAGTGTAATAAAAGCTGCATTAAGTTTATTTTAAGATACAGGCTTTATTTTTTAAGGTGTGTCTGCATTAAATATGACTGTTTATGTTCGTCTGAGAGAATCAGAAACAGATGTTTCCCTCTGAAGGAGCTCTTTACGGCGTTAAACATGCTTTATTGTGACGGTGGTCCGTGTTTCTGTGGTCAGTGTGATGTACAGTACTGAACTTTCCTCACAGCCCCACCCATCCAGCCTATGGCAGTTTAGCCCCGCCCATCCAGCCTACAGCAGTTGTTCACCTGAAACAGCTTCATCTGAATCTGATGTTTTTGCACAGCTGCTTTATTTCCCTCTAAATTCCATCAGTTCAGCTGGGCTCAGTGTTCAGGTGAGTGTGGTTGAGCAGTGTGAGCTGTTGTCCAGAAGGGGGAGCAGTTCTCCCTCACACACTGCAGCTGTTCATGTAGGTACAGTACGAGCTCTGAGTGTAAAAGCACGTTCATCAGCTCCAATCAATCAAACTCTCAATTTCTCTCAAATTCTTTGAGTTACAGACTAAATACATAAAATCACACATTAAATGTATAAACACAGTTTCAGCTTTGGGGGGAAATCAGAGACCCCTTTATTTACTTCATTCACAGTCAAGTACAAATTCTTTATTTTTAGAGTCAGAAAAAGTGTCGACTAATCGCGTATAATATCAAAAAATACAGCAAAAATATCCACTGGTTTCATCAAACTCCATCAAATCAATAAGTGTAACCTGTAAGAAGGGATCAGACTAAACTCCCAGGATCAGACTGAACTTTCAGGATCAGACTGAACCACGGGATCAGACTGAACTCCCAGGATCAGACTGAACTCTCAGGATCAGACTGAACCACGGGATCAGACTGAACTCCCAGGATCAGACTGAACTCTCAGGATCAGACTGAACCACGGGATCAGACTGAACTCCCAGGATCAGACTGAACTCTCAGGATCAGACTGAACCACAGGATCAGACTGAACTCCCAGGATCAGACTGAACCACGGGATCAGACTGAACTCCCAGGATCAGACTGAAATCTCAGGATCAGACTGAACCACGGGATCAGACTGAACTCCCAGGATCAGACTGAACCACGGGATCAGACTGAACTCCCGGGATCAGACTGAACCACGGGATCAGACTGAACTCTCAGGATCAGACTGAACCATGGGATCAGACTGAACTCCCAGGATCAGACTGAACCACAGGATCAGACTGAACTCCCAGGATCAGACTGAACTCTCAGGATCAGACTGAACCACGGGATCAGACTGAACTCCCAGGATCAGACTGAACCACGGGATCAGACTGAACTCCCAGGATCAGACTGAACTCCCAGGATCAGACTGAACCACGGGATCAGCCTGAACTCCCGGGATCAGACTGAACCACGGGATCAGACTGAACTCTCAGGATCAGACTGAACTCCCAGGATCAGACTGAACCACGGGATCAGACTGAACTCTCAGGATCAGACTGAACTCCCAGGATCAGACTGAACCACGGGATCAGACTGAACTCTCAGGATCAGACTGAACCACGGGATCAGACTGAACTCCCATGATCAGACTGAACTCCCAGGATCAGACTGAACCACAGGATCAGACTGAACCACGGGATCAGACTGAACTCCCAGGATCTGACTGAACTCCCAGGATCAGACTGAACTCCCAGGATCAGACTGAACTCTCAGGATCAGCCAACTAACACACTGGGTCTGTGTTAGCACGGTCCTAAAAAGCCTGTTCTTCCAGGGTTTTTAGTAAAGGGAAAGGTCCAGTTTAGAACCATGAGTTCTATTTAGAATGCTTTGCATGGTGAAATGGTTCTAGATCTCCTACAGAGCATAACGGTCTGATAGTTTATTGACAGTGTTTCTCCAGATTTGCTGACAGAGGCGACAAATGTCATAACATTTTGGTTGAAGACTACAAGAAAACTAGAACGTAGTTTTTTAGATGACGTATGATCAACATTGAGGGAGGACCAAGACCACGTTCTGCTGTTCTACCCATCCCACACTCACGAATGTGGGCGCTGGTCTGTCTTTGACCTGCGGTTTAAAAGGTTAAAGTGGTTTTGGACACAGTGTCGGTTTAAAATTACCAGGATCAGATATAAACCAGAGAACCTGTAGAGAGGAGAATTATACTCTGCAACATCTCCTGGGCTTCTCAGATGATAGGGGGCTGAATGAATGGGTTGATATGGAGCATTTGAGCAAAATCATAGTTTATAAACTCTGAAACATTTTACTGTAAAAGAATTCCTTCACTTCCTGAACAGCATAAAACACAGGTGAGTCTTCTCCGCCGTGTCAGTGAAACTCCGCCCCCTGCCGTCTGAAAGTAAAGGAAAGTTCTGGGTCGTTTGATTATAAACTATTGAAGTCTTTATTTTTAGCCGTTGGGTTCCATTCACTCCCATTCACTGAGGACTCGCTCCCTGGCGCCCTCTGCTGTTCAGCAGGCCTGTTTTGATATAATGGGGGAAATAGGAAGCGGCCAGACGCCCCATAAACCGGCTCTGATGTAAACAAGCCCCCGTTCAGCTTCCAGGTTGACTTTAAGTCTCCTAGGCAACAGCGAAGGGGCGGGGCGTACTCGAGACTCTTCTGGAGCAAGATGATTGGTCCGCCAGCGGACGTCGTCGACAAGATTCCTCCCACACGCGTCATTTTTTTGTTTCCCGCTGGTTTTCCGGAGGGCTCCGCCCCCTGTGCGCTTGGATTGGCTCCCTTTTCGCCTCGACTGCGGGCGGTGAGCCACTAGCGGCGCACGCAGAGGCACGCTTGGCCAATCGCAGCGCAGGAGGGGCGGGGCACTGCTGAATAGAGGTGCGAGGTGAAAACTTCCTCCTTCCGAAGTTGTAGCTGGAGCGGCGCGTCCGGACGGGTTCGGCCCGTTATCCTCATATTTTAAGGTATTTTTCGGTCGGATTGTGTTTTGTGTTCATGTCGCGATCCGGCGGTCGCGGTTTTACCGCGCAGCTTGAAGCTGATGCTGATGTTCGGCAGCGGCTGTGAAGCTAACACGGCTAAGCTAAACCCGACCGAGCTGCGGTGTTCGCCCCACAGTTTGGGCCGAACTTTACGGCCCGGTACAGCCGTGAATTCTGTGCTTCTGCCGCTTAGATTGTCCACGTTAATGTCTGTTTTTTCAGCGAGTCTTGTTAGACGAGGCTAAAGGCAGCTTGTTCGAATTTTGCCGTTCCACCTTAAACGGTGTAGCAGTTCTTATAACGCTAGAGGCGCCGGAATGCAAGTGCTACGCCATTTAAGGTGGAGCGGAGAATTAAACGAGAAGCTGCCTTTAGCTTAGTGCCTGTTAGCCCGCGCTGCTCCGCCGGGTTTCCAGCAGAGCTGATCTAGAACCAGCTGGTGAGTTCAGTATCCAGTTGGGTCTGACTGGCGTCACTAAACAGGAATGAGCGCTGTAAAGTTTACCGGAGGAACTGGTTCTGGTGCTGGTCCTGTTGGGCCTAACATCAGCCAACTAACACACTGGGTCTGTGTTAGCACGGTCCTAAAAAGCCTGTTCTTCCGGGGTTCTTAACAGGTTCTTAAAGCATTCTTTAGTAAAGCGAGTGGTCCTGGTCAGAACCCCGAGTTCTTTGTAGAACCGTTTGCAGGTTTAAAGGTTCCTTGCATGGTGAAATGGTTCTGTATGGCACCAAAAAGGGTTCGACACTCTTAACAGTGGTTCTTGATGTGTTCTTTAGTAAAGAGAACGGTCCTCTTTAGATCAGTGAGTTCTGTGTCGAACCACTTTCATACTTAAATTGCTCTTTGCAATTGAAATGGTTCTATATGGCACCATAAAGGGTTCTACGTATGATGTCAACTTTGTAACCATTTTCAAAAAGGTTCTATGTAGACCCTTGTACAACACATTCTCCGTCAATATAGAGAAACCGTTTCACCATACAGAAAACATTTAATCCTGCAAAAGGTTCTTTGAGTGTTCTGCGCAGAACTTTTTTTTTTTACTATTTCTTTTACTCTGGCTATTTTAGCGCTTGTTCTGCTCCGACTCGGTTCTGCTTCGTCTCTTAGCTCATTAAATCCCTTGTGGAGGTGTAAACGATGGTGCTACTGTAGGAAACCTCTGCAGACCTTCACACCACCGTTCCACCCTCATGCCGGCTCTACCGGGCCGGTTTAACCCTAACAGGACAGAACGTTCAGTTAATCCGTTACGGTCCGCTCAGATGTCTTTGTTCCTGAAGGTCTGTGGGTCGGGAGGTCAGAGCTGTGCGGAGCTGCGGCCGAGCCCCGGTTCTCCGGTCTGTGCGTGCGGTGGGCCATCCACTGAGGATGACAATGGAAGAGATGAAGAATGAAGCTGAGACAAGTTCACTGGTCTCTATGACGTTATATGCGGTCATGTACCCGGTCTTCAACGAGGTGAGGTTCTCACATCGCTCAAAAGCACGTTCTCCACCACGTCCAGCACATTCAGAATGGCTTGGTGTGAAATGGTGTAGTCATGGTGACCCCTGGTTCCCACCACCACCACTCTTAAAAGATGGTTCTTCAAGGCTTATTCAGTATAGACAGTGGTTCTATGTCGAGACATGAATCCTCAAACAGCCCCTTTGCATAATAAACTGGTTGTTTGCACTGTGATGGGGTTCTTCAGAAAGTGCTGTGGATGATTCTATAAAGAACCTTTTTTGAAAAGTGTTCTATATAGCACCAGAAAAGGCTCTGCTGTTATGATGTCAAGCTTGTAACCACAGAAGAGACATTATTGGTGCTATGTAGAACCCATTTCAAAAAGGTTCTGTATAAAACCATCTACAGCGCATTCTCCATCAATCTGAAGAACCGTTTCACCGTGCAGAGAACAGTTTATTCATGCAAAGGGGTTCTTTGAGAGTTCATGTTTCTTTATAGAACCATTTTCTTTACTAAAGAACCCTTGAAGAGTGCAGTCATGGTGACGTCTGGTTCCTATCACTACCGCTGTGAACAGTTCTGGCTCTAAGTTTATCTAGAACGGAGGGTTTCACACCAAACCGCTCTGTTTACATCTTAACTGTTTAATTATGCAGGAACTTGTAGAAAAAGTGGGTGGGGTTGCCCTGAAAGTGGCAGGGCTGGTCTTGGATGCTGTAGCAGCGCTGTGGTGACTCCCAGGACATTTTTCACTCCAGTTTTGTGTTTTGTGTTGTGCTGTTTCAGCTGGAGAGGATAAACCTGTCGGCCGCTCAGACGCTGCGGGCAGCTTTCATTAAGGTGAGAGTCCTTCATAAACTCTGGAATTCTGGAAGATTTTATCCATATTCGTCCAGATTCCACATTACATTTCATCAGGAATCCGTGTTTATATGCGTCGAGTGAAAAAATGAGAGAAGTGTTTTTAAAGTGCTGATATCACTGAAGTCCAGACTCTGCAGAGCATTATAGTTCATACAGTCCATCTACAGTGTATCCACGTACAGCCGAACGGTTCTGAGTAGAGATGGACCAGTACCACTGCTTTCCTTCCGAGACGGATACAGATACCCGATCCTTTAGTGTCGGCCGGTGTCGGCCGGTATCGACAGAACTCTGTCCAAGCCTGTAGGGTGTGTGAGTTATATGAGCTTCTCACAGCTGTTCTAATGCAGCACTGCTGGCGTTTTGGTTCTCTGGGTCAGAACATTGTGATACGTGTTGTGTGTCGTGAAACAGTATGGTGATATATTTTGGCCGTATTGTCCACCCAGTGATCTACGCACTCTCAGTATAGCTGACTCTTCATAGGCTCTTCAGTAACGAAATTAGTTCTAAAAAGGTTCCGTATGTGCATTTTCCATCAGTCTCAAGAACCATTTCATTATGTGACATCTTAACGATGCAGAGGGTTCTTTTGGGTGTTTGTATCTTTATAGAGCAATTTTCTTCACTAAAGAACCCTTAAGATTAAGATTAAGAGACCCTTAATAATCCCACAAACGGGGAAATTCCACCTCCGCATTTAACCCAGTACAGTGAAACACCACACACACACTAGTGAACACACTCACTAGGGGGCAGTGAGCACACTTGCCCGGAGCGGTGGGCAGCCCAATCCGCAGCGCCTGGGCAGCAGTTGGGGGTTAGGTGTCTTGCTCAAGGACACCTCAGTCATGGACCGTCTTTAGGAGTGTGCTAAAATCGGACAGGGACGTTATAGACGGAGCTCACTGATAAATGGGGGGTTCGGGCTCTTTAAAGTATGACTGTGATGGTCTCTGTTTGTTCTCCAGGCCGAGAAGGAGAACCCGGGACTCACTCAGGACATCATACTGAAGATCCTGGAGAAGAAGAACGTGGAGATCAACTTCACAGAGTCATTACTGCGCATGGCTGCGGACGACGTGGAAGGTTTGTGATCGTATCTCCACCTTTCCGTGTCTGTTAGACTGTCCCTCCGTCTGAAGCAGCTGGGCAATGTGATCAGATGTACACGTGTTGCTGCTGTTGGAACAAAACGTTCCATTTCCTAAACGGTACTTTTACAGGAGAAGGGAAAAACACACTCTACTTTTCATGGAAGTCAAAGGAACCAGAATTTTTTCCAAGGCATTTTGGGTCATTTCTTTCGGTCCATTCATCATGAAATTTATACACAATGTAAAGGACAGTAAATTATGTCAAATATGTCAAAAACGGAAAAACCATAAAAATGGAGATGTGAGGTTTTGTTCCGACAGCGGCGATGTGATGGAGATAAACTGTCACAGTGTAATGCAGTAATACAGGCTGCTTCCCTGGTCATGTCGTGCGTATGGTCAGTGCTTACAGACGCTGACCGACTGCATGATTCATTGTAAAGAGAGCAAAATTAGTCAATTTAACTGGATTTAGTGACAAATACTGAAAAAAGTAATATATTTTTAAAAATGCAGCACAGGTGGATCTTTTCTGATGATGTTTCCTGTATTGTGAAAATTTCTGAAATATCGTGACGATATATTTTTGCCGTATCGCCCAGTTCTAGTCTTCCATTCTGCAGCCCGAGGGCTCCGGTGCAGAGGTTATCGCCCTCGGCGTGGATGTCGGGTCTCGGGTCTGGAGTGTCTGTAGAGATGATGGTCACACACAGCTCGGGCGCAGTAACGTGCAGCGTCTGCGTTTCTCAGATGATAAAACACAGCTCTGTTTTATTGCCTGTGTGTTCCAGAGTACCTGATCGAGAGGCCGGAGCAGGAGTTCCAGGATCTGAATGAAAAAGCCCGAGCGCTCAAACAGATCCTCAGCAAAATCCCAGACGAGATAAACGACAGAGTGCGCTTCCTGCAGACCATAAAGTGAGCACGACTTCTGCCCTTTCTTCTCTAGAGGGTAGCAGGTGGCTCACTACTGCCCCTGCTGGTGTGGAGCAGCACTGCAGGGAAGCAGACACACTCAGAGGTTCTGATCTCTGCTGATCCGATCCTCTCGCCTGCAAACAGAACATTACTTTGATGGCCTTCAGCAGTGACTGAGAGAGATCAGGCGTGTTTAGCAGGGAGAACGGCTCTAAGGTCTGATTATCTACCTGGGCAAGTTTGCTTTGCTCAGCCTGTGTTTACACTACATTAACAGCTTGAACACAGCTGGGTCTCTACTCCATATATAGTGCGCACTACATATATCACTATATAAAGGATTCTACACACAAACAGTGGGTCATATGTCCAAATAAAAGCCCCCTATTTTTAGTCAGCGCTGGATCCTGTTTAGCACGCAGTTTGTGTGAAGAGTCTCTGGTCTGATGACGCGGTCAGCGGTCAGCTGTGAGCTGGGCGACGTCTGAGACTCTGAACCAGACTAAAGATGACTTTTCTGATCAGACTTGCTTTTCTATGAATGGAGGTTTGTTTCTGTTATTTTGACCAGAATTTCCTCTTGTTCCACCTTGAGGCTTTAATGCTGGCACTTACTGCCTGTCATTCGTGGTTGTGATGTCACAGCTGGTGGGTGTGTGGTCGATTCTGATTGGGTCAAGTCGTCTGCAGGATGTTTTATAAGCTCTGTGTTACTGAGTTACATTTCCCCACATAAAACTGCATCGAGTGCCTCCTCCTCCTCTTCTTCCTTCATTTCTTCTTCCTCCTTTTCCTCCTCCTCCTCTTCTTCCTTCATTTCTTCTTCCTCTTCTTCCTCCTTTTCCTCCTCCTCCTCCTCTTCTTCCTTCATTTCTTCATCCTCCTTTTCCTCCTCCTCCTCCTCTTCTTCCTGCTCCTTCTCCTCCTCCTCCTTCTGTTCCTCTGTCCTGCACAGGTGGTTCTTGTTGGCACTGATTTTTGTGTGACATTTTTGGGGATCTTCTCGTTACTAGGCAACAACAGCGTTGTAACTGTCAATCAGCTGTGACTTTCGCAGTTTAACACTTTTATCATCCGTAATTTATTCATTTCCATGTGCAGAATTACAGATCACTCAGATGATGCATGTTTTTGAAGAACGTATTGAAAAAAGTAAAATCTTTATTTATTTATTTTTTTAGGTTTAACATAAAAACTATCCAAAGTGTTTGAGCCCCATCAGTTTTCTCACTGCGTTCCGCACGTTCACGGCTGAGAACCGGCGCCGTTATTCATTTGATTGAATGAATTATTTGTTTGTTTGTTTGCATGTTGGCTTCGTCTGCGCTCATATCCTTCATTTCTCTCACTCTTTCCCGCAGAGATATAGCGAGCGCTATAAAGGAGCTCCTGGACACGGTCAACAATGTGTTTAAGAAGTACCAGTATCAGAACCGCAGGGTGAGTCGGACGCCGTCGGGTTGTTATCAGTAGTTCATTAACCGGTAAAAAAATATAGACAGAGAACTTTTCACAGAGCTTGAGATGTCCTGCATGATTCTTCAGGAGATATGATAGAGTTAACGTTCACTGCCCGGGTCCAGGGGCAGCGATGTTAATGGACATGGCAGTGATGGTCAGTGTTACTCGCGCATGACAGGAGAAAACGCACACTAAAACAGGCAATGGGTAAATAAATAAAGGAACGTCGTACGGAAGAGTTTCCACACACCTACGTTATCTAGTTCCCATAGTAATGGTCATGTTTGTGTTTGCAGGCACTCGAGCACCAAAAGAAGGAGTTTGTGAAATACTCAAAGAGCTTCAGCGACACCCTGAAAACCTACTTCAAAGACGGAAAGTAAGTGGAGGTCAGAGCGACGCGGAGTTACGAGATCATAGCCGCAGTAAAGAGTGAGGACGGACGGTCCGTCGGTCAGATGGTCAGATGGTCCGTGGTCTCCAGTTCTGCTCCTGTGGAGTTTAACTCCAGCCTGTATCCGATAAGCTGCATCGCCCCCTTACTGAACTCCAGCCAATCAGGGACTGAAGAACAGGCTGATTAGCTGGAGCAGGTGGGAACTCTGCAGGAAGGTGGATCTACAGGACCAGGGCTGGAGAACGCGGCTCTAGAACCTCCGGCAGAACAATTTGAAACTCGGCTGAAATGCACCATGCGATCCACTGACCGATTACAATCGAACGGGAAGAAAACAGAGGGTGGAATAATTTCTCTTCACGTGTTGCTAATCTTTGTTGATGATCAGTTAGCTTAGCCACTCAGCTAGCGTCATAGCTAACGTACCAGCTGTGTGAGCGGCTAGCGCTAACTCTGCTGTGATCTTCCCTGCTAGGCTGTTTGTTTTATGCTGATTCCGCAGATACAGACTAAATAACACAGCAGGTGACCTTCATATCCAGAATAATTCCATATGCAGCTCTGGATTATTTGAGCTGTGAAGTTGTACTGAAGTTGCAGCCTCTGTTCCGCTGTGGAACCGAACTGTTCTGAACGCAGTAACTGTTCCACCTCAGCAACCACGCTCATTGGTATAGAACTGTTCTGTTACGTGTTTAATCCTAACCGTCGCCGTAACAGTGGAGCTGACTGTTGTTGCTAGCGCTAGCTTAGCTTGAAGGCTAACAGCCCAGGACACCTCAGAACAACTGATTCTGAGGTCTGACTGAGCGAAGGTCCAGTGTCGGGAGTTTGAGTGACTGTTTGCCGCAACGGAACCGGAGCTGTTAGCCTGTTAGCCTTCGTTAAGCTGCTGTTAGTTTTAGAAAGTGGAACCGTTCTAATGAGTGACAGGAACCGTTCGGCTCTGCTGTGGGAAAAAAGGCTTTAATGGAACCGTGAAACTTCCACAAGGTTTTCATGAGCGCCGTCAGATAAAGGTTATTAGCTTGTTTGATGTAAGTCAGTGCACCAAAACTTAATTCTAAATAATTCTGGGCTTTTTTAATTTGTACGTTCATCACAAAGCGTTCATACAGAGTAGCAGAGCTGGTTCCTTTAAACTGTATTAAGACTTATAAACTAATAATAATGGTTTAAATGATACCGAAGGGCTTTAGATATGATGTAATGATGGACGAAGTCACACTGGATGAGAGCGTCTGCTAAAGGCTGTAAATGTACGTTTTTTGGAAGATGTTTTTTTTGACTGATGTCATTTCTCTGTTCCTCCCACAGGGCGATAAACGTCTTCATCAGTGCCAACAGACTGATCCACCAAACCAACCTGATACTGCAGACCTTCAAAACTGTCGCCTGAGAGCGCGAGAGGGCGCGAGAGCGAGTAGTTCATGCGAGATTTAGGCTCCTCTCCTGTAATATACAAGTTTTTTTTTCATTTTTTGTTTTTCCCTTTATTTTCTTTTATTTTGAGTATAATTTATAAAGGTGGCGTCATTTGTTGGAGCTGGAGACGGAGAGTTTCTGAGGAGAACTTTAATTTGCTCAGTTTTCTAATCATGATTCCACCCTCAGCTTCAGAACCTCTTTCTTTTCCGTTAGCAATGGTTCCGTTCAAATGAAGCCAAAAGACTTAAAGACCGCGCCTTAAAGCGTCCTGCGACATTCCTCCTGTCCACCCTGTAAATAACCCTGCTGTCTGTGACACTCTGGCAGAAAGAAGAGAAAGTGAAACTTCTGTATTTAACAGATATTTGGTTGCAAATGTTCAATAAATAGTTTCCAAATGTTGACATTTTTAACCTCCTCTGTGCTTCAGTGGCTTTATCTGCAACACGAACTGCCGTTTCACTCCAGAGGAGGACTTGCACTTCATTCAGAATCGCTTTGTTCTAGATAAACTGAGTCAGAACCGTTCCCAATGGTGGTGATGGGAACCAGACGTCCCTCTAAAAGCTCCTACAGAAAGTTCCTACATGAACTGGTTCTGAATTCACTGCCTGATGACTGAGACCCTGTTTTATGAGAGTTTAGAGAACTTCAACTCCATTCATGGTGGAGGGAGACATGCAGGGCGCTGTGCGGCAAAGTAGTCCCTAAAGAAAACTCATTATTCCAGATTTTCCACTATTTTCCATCATCAACATTACATATAAGCTCAGAAGACTCGTGTAGGTTCTCTGGTGGTTCTGGATGGTAAATAAAGTGTCTGTGTTGCAGTCATGGCAACGCCTGGTTCCCATCACCACCACTGTAAAGACGTCTGAACCCTTTCACACCAAACCCTCTGAACCTCTGATTACCCCTCACTCACACGGAGTTATGGAGGGAATTTATAATAAAACAGTGAAATTCCTCTTTAGCTGATGAGTAGATGGTGAAATGCAGACTGATCTGCTGCCTGCTTCTGACTCAAAATGCCCACCAGTGACCAACTGAAGACCGATTAACCAAAGGTCGTCCAACAAAAGGCCAACTAACTGAAGAGAACCCAGCAGAAGGCCGATTAAACGAAGGCCGCCAAAGCGTCTGTCTCTCGCCCCCCATCCCCCTCACCGCTGTTGCCTCGGTCTCTCTCTCTCTCTCTCTCTCGCTCGGCTCATAAGTGTAAGAGTTTGTTCGAGGGTCTTGGGACTGGGCGACTCAGTACTGCAGAGATCCTGTTTCCTTTTCAGAGCAGCTCTTTCCAAATTTCAAATTCTGATCAGCTGCCCAAAGTCATTCTAGTCAAGATCTCCCATTTAATTCATATGCAGTGTTTGATATTCATGTTGTGCCGTTCTCTCCTCCACATCCTGCTACAGTGCAGGCCTTAATGTGAAATACCCACCAGCTGCATTAGCATTTAAAACAGTCCGATTGGAGCTTAACGAGCCTCTGCTGGAAACAGCTCTGTTTATCTGCCACATTCTCGCAGCGAACGGCTCTGACTGAACACCACCAGACTGGACGTCGTCAGGCTAAACACAGTCAAACTGAACATGGACTGAATGTAGTCATACACCATAGAACTGGACATAGACTGACCACCATTAGAGTGAACATAGTCAGACTTAACACCATAAGACAACACTGTCAGACTGAGCATTCAGACTGAACACAGACGGAACAGTCACACACCGAATATAGACTGATCACCATCAGACTGAACATAGACAACACAGGCTGAACGTAGTCAGACTGAACACCATAAGACTGAACACAGTCACACACCGAATATAGACTGATCACCGCCAGACTGACCACAGTCACACCGAACGTAGTCGGACTGAACAGAGTCTCATCTTCATTTGTGAGCCGCGAACATAGATTCAGTGATGAATCAGAGTAATAATACAGTCACACTGTTAGTCTCCTATAGATGTGAGGTGGTCTTGTTCAGGTCCTGTTAGAGTGGTGGTCTTGTTAAGGTGGTGGTTTTCTTGAGGTCTACTCTCACAGTGTTGGGCTCCATGGTTAAGTGGGAGTGAGGGATTGTGGGTATATTTAGGTGGAACAAAAGCCCCTCAGGGTGTCTCGCTGCGCTGCTCTGCTGTAACCGGCCTTATTAAAATGCACAGATCTTTGACCCTCAGGTATTTGTTTGCTCTTCCATGAAATTAAATTGGTGTTGAACTGTTTCCTCGAGGCAAAACACTAGAATATTCTGTTCTGGTTCTGGTCCTGATGTTGTTTATACACCATTTAGTGCATCGTAACAGTAAAGATGTTCACCATTTCAGCTTTGATGGTGAAGATTTGTTTGTCCAGCGTCGGCCCTCATGCACAGAGGGGCAGTGATGAGGCTTTAGTGAACATCAGGAGGTTGAAAACGCTGAAGTTTGGAGAAAATACTGCACTGATAACACCCCCCCCCCCACCCCCCAGGGAGGATTATATATCCAGCTGCTCTTATGAATGTCTGAAGGAGGAATGCACCCCAGCACCCCTCTCAACCACTGTAGGTCAGTAAAGCTCTGTGAGGATATTTCTCCATCCAGACGACGGATATTTTTCATCCTCTTCATTCATTTCATCCACTGACTCTTCTGCTGTTTTTATTGATCATGTTTCCATTTCAGTATCAGACATTTTATTACTAGTTTTCAGTGAGAGCTGGTGCTGAGCATAAGCTAATGAAGCAGCTGCTCAGGGCCCAATCCCAGGCAGAGAATAAATAATAATAATAATAAAGCCCTTCCTGGATCGGGGCCTTGTCGTGGCGGAAGGGCTTGTGTGGTCTAGGGATCTTCGGAGCTAAGTCGTCGGGAGCAATATGCTCCTGGTAGGGTCTCCCAGGGCGAACAGGTCTGGAGTGAAGATCTACACTAACACGATCCAAAGTTTATTCTCCATGAATATGGTACATAAAAAATTGTGTACCCTGCCCGGGAAAGGGTCACCGGGACCTACCCCTGGAGCCAGGCCTGGGGGTAGAGTTCCACGGCGAGCGCCTGGTGGCCGGGCAGCCCACGTAATCCGGCCGGGCTCAGCCCGAAGAGGCAACGTGGGGAGGCCATGTGGGCCCACCACCCGCAAGGTCCAGCATGGGGGAGCGGTGCAGTGCCATATTGGCAGCGGGAGATGGCGGGGAGGCCCTAGTTGGCCTAGGCCCCTGCAGCAGAAACTAGCTCTTGGTACATGGAACGTAACCTCACTGGGGGGGAAGGAACCGGAACTTGTGCAGGAGGTTGAGAGGTACCAACTAGATATAGTTGGGCTCACCTCCACCCACAGTGTCGGCTCTGGAACCAAACTCCTGGATAGGGGTTGGTCTCTCTCCTACTCAGGGGTTGCACAGGGTGAGATGCGCCGGGCGGGTGTGGGGATACTCGCAAGTCCCCGGCTGGTGACCAGGCAGTTGGAGTTTGCCCCGGTGGACGAGAGGGTCGCCTCAATGCGAATTAAAATTGCAGAGAGGAAAACTTTGACTGTTGTCTGTGCGTATGCACCAAACAACAGGTCAGAGTATTCGGCCTTCCTGGAGCGAGTGGGCGGGGTTCTGGAAAGGGTCCCGCCTACAGACTCCATAGTCCTACTGGGAGACTTCAATGCTCACGTTGGCAATGACTGGGAGACCTGGAGAGGCGTGATTGGGAAGAACGGCCTGCCCGATCTAAACCCGAATGGTGAGTTGTTATTGGACTTCTGTGCCAGGCATGGATTGTCCATAACGAACACCAAATTCGAACACAAGGATGTTCATAAGTGTACATGGTACCAGAGCTCCTTGCGTCAAAGGTCAATGATCGACTTTGTTGTCGTTTCATCTGACTTGGGACCATATGTTCTGGACACTAGGGTGAAGAGAGGTGCTGAGCTGTCAACTGATCACCATCTGGTGGTGAGTTGGATCAGATGCCAGGGAAGACTGATGGTCAGACCCGGTAGGCCCAAGCGAATAGTGAGGGTGTGCTGGGAACGAATTTCAGAGGCCCCTGTTCGGAATGATTTCAACTCCCACCTCCGGGAGAGCTTTTCTCACGTCCCGGAGGAGGTAGGGGACATGGAGTCTGCATGGACCCTGTTCAAAACCTCCATTGTGGAAGCTGCCAGGCGTAGCTGTGGCCAAAAGCTTGTGGGCGCCTGTCGGGGCGGTAACCCAAGAACCTCCTGGTGGACACCGGTGGTGAGGGAGGCCGTCAAGCTGAAGAAAGAGGCCTTTAGGGACTGGTTGACCTGAAGGACTCCCGATTCAGCAGATAGGTACCGACAGGCAAAAAAGGTGGCAGCTGCAACTGTGGCAGAAGCAAAATCCAGGGCATGGGAGGAGTTTGGTGAGGCCTTGGAAAAAGACTTTCGTTCGGCCTCAAAGAGGTTCTGGACAACTGTCCGGCAACTCAGGAGGGGTCGGGGTGGCTGCGCCCAAGCTGTATTCGGCAAGGGTGGAGAAACTCTGACTTCAAATGAGGATATTGTCGGTCGGTGGAAGGAGCACTTTGAGGAACTTCTTAATCCGGGAGACGTGCCTCCCTCACGGGAGTCAGGGCCAGAGGCTTCTGGGGTGTCAAGTTCCATTTCCCTGGTGGAGATCACTGAGGTAGTTGGTAAGCTCCTCAGTGGTAAGATGGTGGATGAGATTCGTCCAGAAATGCTTAAGGCTCTGGATATTGTGGGGCTGTCATGGCTAACACGCCTTTGCAATATTGCATGGACCTCGGGAACAGTACCCTTGGACTGACAGACTGGGGTGGTGGTCCCGTTTTTAAAAAGGGGGACCGGAGGGTGTGTGCCAATTATCGGGGTATCACACTGCTCAGCCTCCCTGGGAAAGTCTATGCAAAGGTGCTGGAAAGGAGACTCCGACCGATAGCTGAACCTCAGATTGAGGAGGAACAATGTGGATTCCGTCCTGGCCGTGGAACAATGGATCAGCTTTTCACCCTCTCACAGATTGTTGAGAGGGCATGGGAGTTTGCCAACCCAGTCTACCTGTGTTTTGTGGACTTGGAGAAGGCTTATGACCGTGTTCCTCGAGATATCTTGTCGGAGGTCCTCTGGGAGTATGGGGTGCTGGGGCTACTACTCCAGGCTATCCAATCTCTGTACTCCCGAAGTGAGAGCTGTGTCCGTATACTCGGCATTAAGTCAGACTCTTTCAGGGTTAGCGTTGGACTTCGCCAGGGTTGTGCTCTGTCTCCACTCTTGTTCATGATATTCATGGACAGAGTGTCTGGGCGTAGCCGGGGTCAGGAGGGCATTATGTGTGGAGGCCGGAGGGTGGCGTCTCTGCTATTTGCAGATGATGTTGTTCTTTTGGTGGAATCACATGGATGCCTCCAACGCTCGCTGGAGCGGTTTGCAGCTGAGTGTGAAGCGGTTGGTATGCGGATCAGCACCTCCAAGTCTGAGTCCATGGTCTTGGCCCGGAAAAGGATGGCATGCCCACTCCAGGTAAGGGGAAAGGACCTGCCCCAGGTGGAGGAGTTTCAGTATCTTGGGGGGTCTTGTTCACGAGTGACGGGAAGAGGGATCGTGAGATCGGCCGTAGGCTGGGACAGGCGGCAGCAGTAATGCGGTCACTGTACCAGACTGTATTGGTGAAGAGGGAGTTGAGCCAAAAGGCGAAGCTCTCTGTTTACCGGTCGATCTATATCCCAACCCTCACCTATGGTCATGAGCTGTGGGTAATGACCGAAAGAACGAGATCGCGAATACAAGGAAATGAGCTTTCTTCGTCGGGTGGCGGGCTACACGCTCTGCGATAGAGTGAGAAGCTCGTTCATCCGGAAGGAGCTGAGAGTAGAGCCGCTACTCCTCCGCATTGAGAGGAGCCAGTTGAGGTGGTTCGGGCATCTGATCCGGATGCCCCCTGGACGCCTCCCGGTGGGGGTGTTCCAGGCACGGCCTACCGGGACAAGTCCCCGGGGCCGCCCTAGGACCCGCTGGAGGGATTATGTCTCCAAGTTGGCCTGGGAGCGGCTTGGGGTCCCCGGGAATGAGCTGGAGGAAGTTGCGGGGGACAGGGTCATCTGGGATTCCTCAACATCAAACTGGTCACTCCATGTCTTTAATGAGCTGCTTTGTGCTCAGGCCCTCAGTCCTACTGGAACAGGAAAGGCTCTTCCCCAAACTGCTGACACGAAGCTGGAAGCTTAACTGTCCAAACCCTGAAAAACAGCCCAGCCCATCATCCCTCCTCCACCAAACTTTACTGCTGGCTCTGCATTCTGGTAGGTAACGTTCTCCTGACATCCACCAAATCCAGACTCGTCGTCAGACTGACAGATAGAGAAGATTCATCACTTAAGAGAACATGGTTCTACCGCTCCAGAGTCCAGTGGCGATGCCAGTTTACCTCAGAGCGTCTGTAATGTTTGAGTGATTCACACAGGATAAGAAATCTCAGTAGAATTGATGGCGCAGCTGCCCAGTTTATGCGCCACCTTCAGTCCAGAAAAGGTGTTGAAACATTTCATTTAACCACTAATTTGTTTATTGTAACTGTTCGCCTTTCTGTCTGAACGCAGTGCATCATTAGTATCATCATTAGATTGAATTCACAGCAAACAGTCGCCACTTCACCACTTAGTCAAACTTTTAATTTTGGTCTGTAATGTTTACACGTCCTGAGTAGTGCAGGCGAGACGGGACCGTGTCAATGTCACAGCGAACAACGAGGCTCAGATCGGCCTTTTCAGCAGCTTCTCGTTCAGATTTTCAAGTTCCACGTTAAATGAGTAAACAAATGACTGCAGCTTCTTTGAGCCTCTTAAGAAACTTAAGAAACTCCTTTTCCACAGGATGTCAGCATCTCTACTGACGTTGATTCCTACAGGATTAGTGGAACCTAATTATAAGCTAAAAAGTGCTGGAATCTTTACTGAAGTGGGTAAAAATAACTGACATGGCGCTTTAACACGGGACTAAACTCCTTAATAATAACCACTTTACCCTCCTCATGAGTCCCGTCCCGTCAGGGCGTATGTCATCTACCCCGTCCATGTCGTGGTCGCTGCTGCATCCGTGGGAACACGTTTGCTTCAGTTTGTTTAATTGTGCCCTTTATATTAATACTGCCTTTCAGGTGGGGTCAGAGGTCAGCCTGGCCATTGGCGCTCTGTCGTATCTCTTTGTAGCTCGCGGCTCTTTGTGAAGATGCTGGTCATCAGCTGGTGTTTAATTAAAGCGCTACAGTTGGTCACACAGCCAGCGTGTTAGATGTGAATTAATAATGTGTGTTAATTATTCATGCTGAAGCGGCTGTTTGGAGGTTAACAGCGCTGACCGCACTGACCGGCCGCTCACTGTGCTACACTGTTTTTATTACCCCTGTTTAAATGATCTGTGCAGAACAGAGACAGGATCAAGGCACCAAGCTGAAGTCGAGGCCAGAGGCAGCACGTAGCTGCTGCTCCGTTTAAGGTGGAACAAAAAATTCAAATAAGAAGCTGAAAAACTCGAGTTCAGTAACGAGCGCGAGGATTTACACATGCAGTTAGCACTGTGCTAATCAGCCACACAAGCCCTGTAGCTCCAGTCAAATCACACACACACACACACACATACACACCTACTCACACACATACACACGCACACACACATACACACACTCACACACAAATACCAGGAAATATCTCAAAATAAACAGTGATTCTGAGAAATGAACAAAACAAATTGAGATGCTCAGTAAATAAATAATAAATAACTGTTAGAGATTTTAGACACAAATGTTTACTGATTTTGATGCTGTGGATGCTGTTATTGCAGTTCATGGTGTTGATGTAAATATTGCAGTAGAATCAGTAATGCAGTTATTGCAGTAGATGAAGTCGATGCAGTTGATGCAGTTATTGTAGTAGATGAAGTCGATGCAGTTGATGCAGTTATTGTAGTAGATGAAGTCGATGCAGTTGATGCAGTTATTGCAGTAGATGAAGTCGATGCAGTTGATGCAGTTATTGTAGTAGATGAAGTCGATGCAGTTGATGCAGTTATAGCAGTAGATGAAGTTGATGCAGTTATAGCAGTAGATGAAGTTGATGCAGTTATTGCAGTAGATGAAGTTGATGCAGTTGATGCAGTTATTGCAGTAGATGAAGTTGATGCAGTTGATGCAGTTATTGCAGTAGATGAAGTCAATGCAGCTGATGCAGTTATTGTAGTAGATGAAGTCGATGCAGTTGATGCAGTTATTGTAGTAGTTGAAGTCGATGCAGTTGATGCAGTTATTGCAGTAGATGAAGTCGATGCAGTTGATGCAGTTATTGCAGTAGATGAAGTCGATGCAGTTGATGCAGTTATTGTAGTAGATGAAGTCGATGCAGTTGATGCAGTTGTTGTAGTAGATGAAGTCGATGCAGTTGATGCAGTTATTGTAGTAGATGCAGTTGATGCAGTTATTGTAGTAGATGAAGTTGATGCAGTTATTGTAGTAGATGAAGTCGATGCAGTTGATGCAGTTATTGTAGTAGATGAAGTCGATGCAGTTGATGCAGTTATTGTAGTAGATGAAGTCGATGCAGCTGATGCAGTTATTGTAGTAGATGAAGTCGATGCAGCTGATGCAGTTATTGTAGTAGATGAAGTCGATGCAGTTGATGCAGTTATTGTAGTAGATGAAGTCGATGCAGTTGATGCAGTTATTGTAGTAGATGAAGTTGATGCAGTTATTGCAGTAGATGAAGTCAATGCAGCTGTTGCAGTTATTGTAGTAGATGAAGTCGATGCAGTTGATGCAGTTATTGTAGTAGTTGAAGTCGATGCAGTTGATGCAGTTATTGCAGTAGATGAAGTCGATGCAGTTGATGCAGTTATTGTAGTAGATGAAGTCGATGCAGTTGATGCAGTTGTTGTAGTAGATGAAGTCGATGAAGTCGATGCAGTTGATGCAGTTATTGTAGTAGATGCAGTTGATGCAGTTATTGTAGTAGATGAAGTTGATGCAGTTATTGTAGTAGATGAAGTCGATGCAGTTGATGCAGTTATTGTAGTAGATGAAGTCGATGCAGTTGATGCAGTTATTGTAGTAGATGAAGTCGATGCAGCTGATGCAGTTATTGTAGTAGATGAAGTCGATGCAGCTGATGCAGTTATTGAAGTAGATGAAGTCGATGCAGTTGATGCAGGTATTGTAGTAGATGAAGTCGATGCAGTTGATGCAGTTATTGTAGTAGATGAAGTTGATGCAGTTACTGCAGTAGATGAAGTTGATGCAGTTGATGCAGTTATTGCAGTAGATGAAGTCAATGCAGTTGATGCAGTTATTGTAGTAGATGAAGTCGATGCAGTTGAGGCAGTTATTGTAGTAGATGAAGTTGATGCAGTTATTGCAGTAGATGAAGTCAATGCAGCTGTTGCAGTTATTGTAGTAGATGAAGTCGATGCAGTTGATGCAGTTATTGTAGTAGTTGAAGTCGATGCAGTTGATGCAGTTATTGCAGTAGATGAAGTCGATGCAGTTGATGCAGTTATTGTAGTAGATGAAGTCGATGCAGTTGATGCAGTTGTTGTAGTAGATGAAGTCGATGAAGTCGATGCAGTTGATGCAGTTATTGTAGTAGATGCAGTTGATGCAGTTATTGTAGTAGATGAAGTTGATGCAGTTATTGTAGTAGATGAAGTCGATGCAGTTGATGCAGTTATTGTAGTAGATGAAGTCGATGCAGTTGATGCAGTTATTGTAGTAGATGAAGTCGATGCAGCTGATGCAGTTATTGTAGTAGATGAAGTCGATGCAGCTGATGCAGTTATTGAAGTAGATGAAGTCGATGCAGTTGATGCAGGTATTGTAGTAGATGAAGTCGATGCAGTTGATGCAGTTATTGTAGTAGATGAAGTTGATGCAGTTACTGCAGTAGATGAAGTTGATGCAGTTGATGCAGTTATTGCAGTAGATGAAGTCAATGCAGTTGATGCAGTTATTGTAGTAGATGAAGTCGATGCAGTTGATGCAGTTATTGTAGTAGTTGAAGTCGATGCAGTTGATGCAGTTATTGTAGTAGATGAAGTCGATGCAGTTGATGCAGTTATTGTAGTAGATGAAGTTGATGCAGTTGATGCAGTTGTTGTAGTAGATGAAGTCGATGCAGTTGATGCAGTTATTGTAGTAGATGCAGTTGATGCAGTTATTGTAGTAGATGAAGTTGATGCAGTTATTGTAGTAGATGAAGTCGATGCAGTTGATGCAGTTATTGTAGTAGATGAAGTTGATGCAGTTGATGCAGTTATTGTAGTAGATGAAGTCGATGCAGTTGATGCAGTTATTGTAGTAGATGAAGTCGATGCAGTTGATGCAGTTATTGTAGTAGTTGAAGTTGATGCAGTTGATGCAGTTATTGTAGTAGTTGAAGTCAATGCAGTTGTTGCAGTTATTGTAGTAGTTGAAGTCGATGCAGTTGATGCAGTTATTGCAGTAGATGAAGTCGATGCAGTTGTTGCAGTTATTGTAGTAGTTGAAGTCGATGCAGTTGTTGCAGTTATTGTAGTAGATGAAGTTGATGCAGTTGATGCAGTTATTGTAGTAGATGAAGTCGATGCAGTTGATGCAGTTATTGTAGTAGATGAAGTCGATGCAGTTATTGTAGTAGATGAAGTCGATGCAGTTGATGCAGTTATTGCAGTAGATGAAGTCAATGCAGTTGATGCAGTTATTGTAGTAGATGAAGTCGTTGCAGTTGATGCAGTTATAGCAGTAGATGAAGTCGATGCAGTTGATGCAGTTATAGCAGTAGATGAAGTCGTTGCAGTTGATGCAGTTATAGCAGTAGATGAAGTCGTTGCAGTTGATGCAGTTATAGCAGTAGATGAAGTCGTTGCAGTTGTTGCAGTCATAGCAGTAGATGAAGTCGTTGCAGTTGATGCAGTTATAGCAGTAGATGAAGTCCTTGCAGTTGATGCAGTTATTGTAGTAGAAGAAGTCGATGCAGTTGATGCAGTTATTGTAGTAGTTGAAGTCGATGCAGTTGATGCAGTTATTGCAGTAGATGAAGTCGATGCAGTTGATGCAGTTATTGTAGTAGATGAAGTCGATGCAGTTGATGCAGTTATTGTAGTAGTTGAAGTCGATGCAGTTGATGCAGTTGTTGTAGTAGATGAAGTCGATGCAGTTGATGCAGTTGTTGTAGTAGATGAAGTCGATGCAGTTGATGCAGTTATTGCAGTAAATGAAGTCGATGCAGTTGATGCAGTTATTGTAGTAGATGAAGTTGATGCAGTTATTGCAGTAGATGAAGTTGATGCAGCTGATGCAGTTATTGCAGTAGATGAAGTCGATGCAGCTGATGCAGTTATTGTAGTAGATGAAGTCGATGCAGCTGATGCAGTTATTGTAGTAGATGAAGTCGATGCAGCTGATGCAGTTATTGTAGTAGATGAAGTCGATGCAGTTGATGCAGTTATTGTAGTAGATGCAGTTGATGCAGTTATTGTAGTAGATGAAGTTGATGCAGTTATTGTAGTAGATGAAGTCGATGCAGTTGATGCAGTTATTGTAGTAGTTGAAGTCGATGCAGTTGATGCAGTTGTTGTAGTAGATGAAGTCGATGCAGTTGATGCAGTTGTTGTAGTAGATGAAGTCGATGCAGTTGATGCAGTTATTGCAGTAAATGAAGTCGATGCAGTTGATGCAGTTATTGTAGTAGATGAAGTTGATGCAGTTATTGCAGTAGATGAAGTTGATGCAGTTGATGCAGTTATTGCAGTAGATGAAGTCGATGCAGCTGATGCAGTTATTGTAGTAGATGAAGTCGATGCAGCTGATGCAGTTATTGTAGTAGATGAAGTCGATGCAGCTGATGCAGTTATTGTAGTAGATGAAGTCGATGCAGTTGATGCAGTTATTGTAGTAGATGCAGTTGATGCAGTTATTGTAGTAGATGAAGTTGATGCAGTTATTGTAGTAGAAGAAGTCGATGCAGTTGATGCAGTTATTGTAGTAGTTGAAGTCGATGCAGTTGATGCAGTTATTGCAGTAGATGAAGTCGATGCAGTTGATGCAGTTATTGTAGTAGATGAAGTCGATGCAGTTGATGCAGTTATTGTAGTAGTTGAAGTCGATGCAGTTGATGCAGTTATTGTAGTAGTTGAAGTCGATGCAGTTGATGCAGTTATTGCAGTAGATGAAGTCGATGCAGTTGATGCAGTTATTGTAGTAGATGAAGTCGATGCAGTTGATGCAGTTATTGTAGTAGTTGAAGTCGATGCAGTTGATGCAGTTGTTGTAGTAGATGAAGTCGATGCAGTTGATGCAGTTGTTGTAGTAGATGAAGTCGATGCAGTTGATGCAGTTATTGCAGTAAATGAAGTCGATGCAGTTGATGCAGTTATTGTAGTAGATGAAGTTGATGCAGTTATTGCAGTAGATGAAGTTGATGCAGTTGATGCAGTTATTGCAGTAGATGAAGTCGATGCAGCTGATGCAGTTATTGTAGTAGATGAAGTCGATGCAGCTGATGCAGTTATTGTAGTAGATGAAGTCGATGCAGCTGATGCAGTTATTGTAGTAGATGAAGTCGATGCAGTTGATGCAGTTATTGTAGTAGATGCAGTTGATGCAGTTATTGTAGTAGATGAAGTTGATGCAGTTATTGTAGTAGATGAAGTCGATGCAGTTGATGCAGTTATTGTAGTAGTTGAAGTCGATGCAGTTGATGCAGTTGTTGTAGTAGATGAAGTCGATGCAGTTGATGCAGTTGTTGTAGTAGATGAAGTCGATGCAGTTGATGCAGTTATTGCAGTAAATGAAGTCGATGCAGTTGATGCAGTTATTGTAGTAGATGAAGTTGATGCAGTTATTGCAGTAGATGAAGTTGATGCAGTTGATGCAGTTATTGCAGTAGATGAAGTCGATGCAGCTGATGCAGTTATTGTAGTAGATGAAGTCGATGCAGCTGATGCAGTTATTGTAGTAGATGAAGTCGATGCAGCTGATGCAGTTATTGTAGTAGATGAAGTCGATGCAGTTGATGCAGTTATTGTAGTAGATGCAGTTGATGCAGTTATTGTAGTAGATGAAGTTGATGCAGTTATTGTAGTAGATGAAGTCGATGCAGTTGATGCAGTTATTGTAGTAGATGAAGTCGATGCAATTGATGCAGTTATTGTAGTAGATGAAGTCGATGCAGTTGATGCAGTTATTGTAGTAGTTGAAGTCGATGCAGTTGATGCAGTTATTGTAGTAGTTGAAGTCAATGCAGTTGTTGCAGTTATTGTAGTAGTTGAAGTCGATGCAGTTGATGCAGTTATTGTAGTAGATGAAGTCGATGCAGTTGTTGCAGTTATTGTAGTAGTTGAAGTCGATGCAGTTGTTGCAGTTATTGTAGTAGATGAAGTCGATGCAGTTGATGCAGTTATTGTAGTAGATGAAGTCGATGCAGTTGTTGCAGTTATTGT